>NW_027316500.1:38453827-38466327 GCF_026437365.1 Eucyclogobius newberryi | reverse complement strand
ATATTACTGAAATCTCATGCGTCTCATCAGCATCTGTTACCACACCTGTGAGGTGGGAGGGATTATTAGTATTAATATGAATTGCTCAGTAAAACAACATTTTACAGGTTTGTGAACAGTATTTGAGAGAAAGTGGTCTTTTGTGTTTATAGAAAAAGTTCCATATCTTTGAGTTAAAATCTGTGTTTTTGTTCAGTGTTTGTTCATTTGCATAGAGTCTGTTATCACTGTATCTTAACTGATGAAAAAACACAAACTCACTTTTAGAGTTGTCCGCAGAGTATTTCGTGCTGGCCCCTGTCCCTTGTATACTACTTGTCTTGCCGAAGAGCACAGGTTCAGAACAGTATGCGTCAGTTTGCTGTGTCCTTGAAGCAGCTTTACTGCAAATGAAATATTCAGCACTAGATCACTGCAGTGAAACAACAGAATCCACAAGCACAGAACTCTCCTTCACTGTCGACATACTTGTACTGCCGTATACCTTTCACCAGCCTCTGAATGATTCATGAGGAGCATTTGTAGCAAAGGCTGTGGGTGCTCCTACAGGCAGAGGGTGAGTACTGCAGTGGTCAGTCTGTGGAGCATCTATAAACAACTTTTATCCCCATATATAATGTGCAGATAAATGCAGGCACAGAGGGGCTGATGGAGCAGGTTTGCACTATAAGCACAGACCTAAGCACAAATGCACAGGCTTGTTCTGAGCACAAAGTTAAGACAGTCTATCATTGCTTTTAATTCATCAGCACGGACCACACCCATTAATAGTATGCAATAGTATGTATTGATGTATTATATGGATGGAAGAGGCAGCTGGGCAGAAAGACCAAGAATGTGGTCTACTCAGCTGGTCAGCTGGGCCAATTCAAGACTCAAAATTCCAATTATACAATTGATTAATGTAAACGAGGTGCACTACTTCAGACTTTTCGGACAAAATGTCGGAATTAATTGCAGGGACTTGTGCCCCAGTATAGATGAAGGTCTCGTGTCTGAGGAGCTTGTTTACACATGAAAAACAAAATCCCAAGAAACAAGGAGCAAGAGATGATTAAACTCAGAATACACAAGACTGTTAAAGCTACGGGAACTAAACAAACAAAGCTAACAACACACGGCTCTGGTGGAAAACAGACCTGATTAGCTTATTAGGCTAACATTGCTAACAAGTCCAGCGCGGCTGCCAACAGCCCGCACCCACCCGATAAACAAAACTCCATCCTCGACGTGGGCTCTCCAAGCTTGCCCCTGTCAAAAGGATGAGAGGAGATAATTTTACAACAGTTAGCCCTTCCTTATTTGTCCAAATCGAATCCGACATAAAGTACCTAAAAGTGGTATGAGCGGACAACACACATCGCGAGGCTGAACAACCTATTTCAAACAACATGGATGAGTTATAGGCCATAGGCTAGCTTCTCCATTGTGTTGTTCCGTTCCAGGGTCCTGGGAAATAAAATTCCTTAACATATTCTGAAAATGAACCAGCATACTTCCCTGCAGTTTCCCCAAGCAGAAATCCTGTATTTATTTTCGACTCTGAATGTCGGAATGATACACGTACAAGTGTGAAGCCGCAGACCCAGTTCTGACCAATCAGCGATAAAGATGATAATGTCATCGTCAGTCTTTTCGTAAACAAAGATGGCGGCGCCCGGTCGAAAGCGGCAGCGCGCATCGCCGAATCCAGAGGAAAATCCTGCGTGCTGTTTGCATATTGTAGATAATTGTGACGAAAATACCTGCGTCATGACTCAAACACAATGGGACACATTCAGGACGATCGCAAAAGAGTGGATCTCGCTGAACGGGAGAGAGAACAACGCCGTGTTGATAAGATATTCCTTTATTGTCCCACATGGGGAAATTTCATAATGCACATCGTCCACATGTTGGACACTGAGTACGGTGAATTAGAAACTCATACATATGCTTTACGGACAAAAGAAAGCTGCGGTATGCCAAGCAGAGACTAAAGAAACAGAAGTCTGATCGTACTGGTGAGTTTTTTTTTAATAACATACGTGTGTAGTAGTAGTGGCAGTCGTGACGTCTTGTCTAACAAAATATAAGTTAAAATGCATTTCTATGACTAGGCCTAACGTAGATATGCTATCTTATAGGCCCACACACGTCATCATGTTCATTTTCAATAATGATGATACAATGATATCAAAATACAAATGAAAACTTGAAAAGTGCATCAATAGTAAGCCATATCAATATTGTTTCCAGAGAGTGCAGCTGCAGGACCTTCCCTGTTTGCTTTGTAAGAAAAAGGAAAGATTTACACCGGTCAAGGGGACGAGAGTGAAGGAGAAATTGGCGAAAGCAGAAACAGAAAATTGCAGTAAGTCTGTATTTTTGTGTAATTCAGTCTTGGAATATCTCGAATGTTTCAGTCTCGTATTCCAATGTTTGTAGGTATATGTTTACTATTGTATTTATTTTCTTCCCTTGTCAATTAAAATAATTATAAATTCTAGCAAAAGTAGATCAAAACTTGTGATGTATTTGTAAGTGAGGCAGTCACATTAAGGCCTACAGCATACTTACATACTTTACATACATACTTTATACATTGTACTTGTATTAATAGTGAGCTTAGTCCTTACATTTAAATTTAATTAAAGGTGGTATGGACGATTTTTTTCAGCAAATTTTGTATCATATTTCCTCGTGGCGTGGATAAAACATTTGTCCTGCCACGTATCAATCATAAAACGCACCTACCGCTCACCTGCAGCCGCGTCAGGCTCGTCCCCACGTTTCCGCGTGTCTAAGCGCATGGATCTATCATAATATAGTTCCCTCAGTGTACGGGGCAAAATGAAGACGGAGAAAGACAGTTCGAGCTGACGCAGAAGTGGACACAAATCTACGGGAGACGAGCGATGCGATGCGCTCCGTTGCGCTAATAAACAAACACACGTGTGTGTTGTATCAGTCCACACGGGGGAGTGGCATGTGCACGGGGGAGTGGCATGTGCACTTCCACCTGCGTTCTCAAATCGCCGAAAAATTGTCCATACCGCCTTTAAGCCACGGAATCTTGATATTTTTCATCCTAGGTGGCTCTTATTTTCCTTAGATATTGCTTTAATTATTGACTAGTGTTATTTACTTGTAAAGTAATCGTCATTCTATGATGCATTCTACAGAGTCAGAAAGCCATTTGATCATACAAGATATTCTGTGATACTGTCATTATCAAGAGGATTTTGGATAACCAAGAAGTTCTTCGGATGAGCAGTCTTCTAAAGACTTTCAAGTAAATTGTGCAGAAGCACGAGTCATTAGAAGTACGCATAATTTTACTGGTACTTTTTAATTATAGTGTTGTGGGCTTGTTTAAAAAAATACTATGGCCGAGTCAAAAATCCAGTTTTTGTGATTTATTTAGTGCAAAAAATTTTAAAAACATAAACAGACCCTTGTGCTATTTACAAAGTGTCAAAAAGAAAATAGGACAAAACATATTTACACTTTTGACGTCCAGACATTAAGGTTCTCAAAACAGCCCTGCTTAAATACTCCTATGCCCCTCCCACGGGCACACACGAGCCAACATACAGTTATAAAATGAATACAATTTTCCCCAAATGAATACATAAAAAATATACCCCAGATAAATCAAAACATTACTCCACCATTCCTTCCCTGAATGGGCAGCCCTTCTACACGTAAACAACAAAACACAAAAAAATAATCCCCTATGATCACCTGATCACTTCTACCGCGCGCAACTGTACCATAAAATGCGCCCCGTACCTTTACCTCTGTTTGGCCAATCAGTGTGAGGTACGGGAGTGTGTGCAGAAGTGGAAAAGAGTGAGAAGCCGGGCTCTCGGCAGGACCCAGTGTGCACCCGGGATCCCACCGAAATAGAGGAAAAACTGCACAATATGGGGAGAGCAAAGGGTAAGGTAAAAGAGCCCGCTTGTGACACACGCGCATCTCTACAAGACCAGCAGACAGGTGGAATGACCACAATCTTACCAGAAGGACTGTTGTGTCATGTCATTCCTTGGTGTAATTGGTAAGCGTTATCAAGATGCTGGTCTACGAGACATCCTTGTGGAGTCTGGGTTAGTTGCTCTAGGTTCAGTTAATGGAGTTCTATCTGCTCACCACTACAACCGTTCTATCAGAGCACATAAGCTGATCTATGAAGCCATGCAACGCTTACGATTGACTATGTTCCTTGATCCGTTGCCCCAAGATAAAGCAGAGAGGTATGAGTGTTGCACAGGAAGTGATGGACCACTATAGATCAGGATCTATATTAGACTCCTTAGAATCTGCTGCCACTTTTGAAATGATGGATGCATATTCACAATACATCGAGAATGAGAGCAGTACTAACCCAACCTTCAAACTGTGGTCATCTTACCTAGACATTGTACAGATGCTCCTCTCATTCATCCGTGCCACACGGACATCCAACTGGAAGCTCCATCTCGCTGCCGTGCGGAGGACGATGCCATGGTACTTTTCATACGGTCGCATGAACTACACTAGATATCTCCCTGCATACTGGCTAGAAATGACAAACCTGCCCTCAACCCATCCATCTGCATCAGCCCATCCTGAATGTCATCAGCTAATAACAGAAAGTGGTAACTGGACTGTTCAACACCAAGGTACACAGTCCTTTTCATCAATTGCCTGTGATCAGGCTATTGAACAGACGGTAAATCGGGACTCTAAAACTTGAGGTTGTGTCAAAGGTATAACCCTGAGACAGGGCTCGATACAGAGGTGGATCCTTGCCCAACCAGAGAAGGTGGCAATTACCAGGCAGTGTGAGATGATGGTTGGTCTGACTCATGACAGTCGAATTTCAAAAAATTTGACCAAAGTAAGATCAAGAGAGATGAACAAGCAATCCTGTCAGTGATGAACACAGTTCAGAACATGATAAACCCATTCGATGATCATGATAAACTTGTTTCTCTCAGCTCTGTGGTTACCGCTGAAAACAAAGTGAAGAGTGATCTTGATGGTGAAAACAAGGGTGAAAATGCTGTTCAGACATACATGAAGGTTCATACGTGAATGTTCTCATCTATTTCCTCCATGAAGCTTAAAACCTTCAGTGACCAGTTCAAGGTGAAAAAACGAAGACATCAGGGAAGGAAACTATGCTGCAAAATGACAGAGCACTCTTTTCACAACTCCTCATCATCTGCCAGAAAAGAGAGATTAATCTCTGTGAAATTTTGTCATACTCACTAGCATAATGTTGATGGAATCCCGAGAGCCGGATTGTACTGAACAGTCAAATCAAATCAAATCAAATCAATTTATTTTTGTAAGGCCCAAAATCACAACAACAGTTGCCTCTGAGGGCCACAGGGAGAAATGAATCAACAATGTCTGTGGTGGCGATGGAGTCAGACAATGTCTGTGGTGGCGAGGGACGATGTCCCAGGGTCCTCTGTCCTTAGACTCTCCTTCTCGGCCAGGAAAAACTACAAAAAAAACCTCTTTGGGAAAAAAGCGTAGAAACCTGGAGGAGTTCCAGTGAAGGAGAGATCCGACTCTCACAGACGGACAGACGGACACGAGGAGACTGGAGCTGGACCCACTCTTCAGGCAGATGAGGGACCGACTGAGGCGAACTGGACCCACTCTTCAGGCAGATGAGGGACCGTCGGAGGCGAACTGGACCCACTCCTCAGGCAGATGAGGCACCGTCGGAGGCGAGCTGGACCCACTCTTCAGGCAGATGAGGGACCGTGGGAGGCGAGCTGGACCCACTCTTCAGGTAGATGAGGCACCGTCGGAGGCGAGCTGGACCCACTCTTCAGGCAGATGAGGGACCGACTGAGGCGAACTGGAGCCACTCTTCAGGCAGATGAGGGACCGTCCACATGGGGCAGGGACCACTTCACCAGGAGAGGGACATCTGGGTCCACAGGTCCTCAGGAGTGAGAGAAAGAAAAAGAAGGCGGTGAACAGTTTGCAAGTGGAATTAAAAAATAAATATTGTTTGATAGCATAAGTAGTCAGAAGAAGAGGATAGTGCTCAAGCTGTCATACTTCCCCCAGCATAGTTACTCCTAGGGCAGCGTAGCTGAAGCTGTGGGTTTATCTTTCTGTTCCTAACTACTCTGACCATAAGCGATTTCAAAGAGGAACGTTTTAAGCCTGGACTTAAATGAAGAGACTGTGTCAGCATATTTAACATGGGTCGGGAGCTGATTCCATAACACAGGGGCTTGGTAGCTAAACGCTCTACCTCCTACAGTACTTTTAGAGACTCTTGGCACCACCAGAAGGCCGGCATTCTGAGAGCGAAGAGCTCTGTTTGGATGATATGGTTCTATAGCATCTTTGAGGTAGGATGGGGCCATGTCATTTATGGCTTTGTAGGTCAAGAGTAGAATTTTGAATTTGATTCTGGACTCGACGGGGAGCCAGTGAAGAGACTTCAGCACTGGCGTAATGTGCTCTCTTCTTTTTGTTCCTGTTAGTAATCTTGCTGCTGCATTTTGAACCAGTTGAAAGCTTTTTATGGAGCTTTTAGGACACGCTGCAAGCAGGAGTTACAGTAGTCTAATCTAGTCGTTACAAATGCATGGATAAGTTTTTCGGCATCACTTTTAGGCAGGATTCTTCTGATTTTGGCGATGTTGCGCAAATGGAAATAGGCTGTTTTACAAGCTTGATTTATATGAGCTTTAAATGAGAGCTCCTGGTCAAATAAGACTCCAAGGTTTCTTACAGTAGAACTGGAGGCTACACTGACATTGTCCAGTGTGACTATCTGCTCAGATAGAGCGTCTCGTAGATGCTTAGGGCCAAGCACAATGACCTCGGTTTTTTCAGGGTTAAGAAGCAGGTAGTTTAGTGTCATCCAGGTTTTTATCTCCTTCACACAAGTACTAAGTCTGTCTACTTGATCGCTCTGATCAGGTTTCATTGATAAATACAGCTGAGTGTCGTCTGCATAGCAGTGGAAGTTAATGTCATGCTTTCTGATAATGTCGCCTAATGGTAGCATATAAAGAGTAAACAGAATTGGACCGAGTACCGAACCCTGTCAGTTCCTCCTGGTAATGCTATCATGCTTGAAGGCATGGCTGCCCTACATTCACTCAAGAAACCAAGAACATTTGGAGAACTGGCTGATCTGGTCTTGTCAAAAATGGTGTCAACAGCCAAGAAGTATAAGAGTTCCCGTGTTGACTTTGTTACAAATAACTACACTGATGTCAGCATAAAAAATCCAGAGAGGGACAGGAGAGCCAGTGACGGAGCCCAGATCATCAAAATCTATAAGAAAGACCAGAAGATCCCAACACAGTGGAATACATTTCTGGGTGATGGTCGTAAAAAGGGGAATTTTGTGAAATGTCTCTGTTCCTGTTGGATAAATGCCTCGTTTAAGAATGTGACTGAGAAATTAGATATCTATCTGGATTACAACACCGTATGCCAGGCTATTAGCATAGAGAATGGACAGTCGTCTGTACAGGATATTGTGGAACTTTACTCAGACCATGAAGAGGCAGATACTCGGCTTCTTCTCCATGCAAAACATGCCTCTTGTTCTCACCAGCATATTGTCATAAAGAGTCCTGATACTGATGTTGCAGTGTTGCCCTAGCCCACAATGCCTCAGTACAAGCTGATCTGTACTTCCTCACTGGAACCAAAAACAAACTTAGTATAATCAATCTCCAAAGGATAGCCAACTCTCAGTCCTTGGCATCATGCCAGTCTCTAGGCCTCCATGTCTTCAGTGGTTGTGATTCTGTCAGTTCCTTCTCTGGAAAGGGGAAGGAAAAGGCATTCAAGATTGCCATAAGTGACCAGCAATTAATCAAAGCATTTTGTGACCTTGAACGAAGCTTTGATCTGGATGGCACTACACTGAGCACTTTGGAAAGGTTTGTCTGCAAAATGTATGGACAGGACTTAGAAAGTGTCAATGAAGCCAGGTACTGTGTGTGTGTGCCACCTACTGCTGATGCTCTGAAGTTACACGCACTGAGGGACAAACTATCAAGCTGCCATCCACCGTCGTGCTCTGCAGCCAAAGATTTGTCCACAGTCACAGAAGGCCATGGCTGGAATATCCATGAAAATCAACTGGATGACTAAAGATCCTGCTCCTAAAGATGTGCTGACGCTGATTAGCTGTAAATGTGAAACAGGTGAATGTGCTACAAAACGGTGTTCCTGCAAATCATCAAACCTGAATTGTACTGACCTTTGTGGCTACAAGAACTGTCAGAACGCTTCCAGAACAGCTGGTCAAGAGGACATTCTTTATGATAGTCACGACAGTGATGATGATGATGATGAAATACTTTAGAAACAATGCCCTATTTGATCACAATTTGTCCAGATCTTTTGTCCAGATAGTTTTAATTTGATAGTATGATGGTTATGCATAATTAAACAATTTTCTGCGAGTAGCCTATTGTGGAGCTCGTGATATTAACTTATTAATTGATTATTGAATGTGTGTACATTAGTATATTTTTGATTATTAAACAATTTTGAACTTATTATAAAGAATTTGAGTTAAAATTAGGCCCCATGGTGAGATAATTTTGAGAACTAGCCTATGGCCTATTACTGGAGCTGCAGGCCGAGGTAGTGGCGCTGTGGAAGGAGGTCAAGAATATGAAAAGTAAGATCCTGGATTCGGAGTGCAGATCACGTAGGAACAATCTCAGACTTGTGGGGCTACCGTAGGGTTTTGCCTGGGCCAAAAATGCCAAGCAGGTGTTAAAGCATGGGGCATGAGGTTTCTTAATAACCATGTGAAGGAGCATGCCATGAAGGCTGCAAAATTTAAAGGAGACCTCCAGTACGAACGCAAGTGACTGTTCTTCAGCCCGGATATTCCATGCGAGAATCATCATAAACAAAAAGGTTCCTTCACATCTGGGAGCATCTCAAGAAGCGAAAACAAAGACATGGATTTTCATTTCCGGCGACTATTCTGGTGACTTTTGAAGGTAAAAAACATATTCCTTAAACTCCAGGAGAGGCAGAGCTCCTCAGGAAAATGCAAAACACAAAGAACATACAACTATCATACAATTATCAAAATAAAAAGGGTTTACCTTGTCTGAAAAATGACTTTCAGTTCAGATCAGAGCGTTGTGACCCAGAATGTGAAGCTCAATGGAAACATATTGAGAGTAATGTTGTGCCGGGGGTTCCTGTACAGGTCTTACTGCAGATGACAGACGCTTGAGTCATTTGGAAGAAGTGGAGAATCCCTGGGTGAAATTTGTGCTTACAACATGGAAGGAGCTGATCAGAACATACAAACTAAACAAAGATGTTCCAATCTTAGGCTGGATCTGAGCTGTAAAGTCTAGATAACCAAAGGTATAAATGTTTTCTACCAGATTGTATAAGATAATCATATGAAAAGCTTTGTTGAAATATGTTATTTAGAGAAACAGGACTTATATGGGTATTTAAAAATAAGGAGTTATTATAAACTAAACTAAGCAATGATCATCATAATCCTCTGACTGAAATTTTCATTAAGGGACACAAATCGGAACGTTCAAGGGGAACAATATCTTTGGACATTCATTCAACTATATATCAAAAATACAAGGAGATAATAGGGTAATTTTCTTTTGACAGACAAAGAATGGGAAACTACATCTCAATAGAGAACAACAAAACCACATGATTGAAAGGAATTTTGTTTGAAAAATGTACCACGTTTCTTTATAAAACCATGTCGAACTGCTCACTATTCACACGAAAAATCCAACTGCTGGAGAAACTGTGCGCCAGGAGGTCCAACATTAACACATTTTTGGGACTGTCCTGTTGCTCAGAAACATTGGACTGAGGTCAATAAAGGACTGCAGACTGTCTTTGACAACACTATCACATTTGATTTCAGAACAATGCATTTGGGCCTGAAGACTCCAGCCATGGACATGATAAATACGACGGCAAAAAAACAACTCCAACAGCACTATAAATCAAGGGCTGGACACAAATTATAACTGACACTGAAAAAAACATCTGGACATAAATAGAAAGTATAGCACTCATTTGTCGTGCCATAATTTTGGTTTTATTTGATGGATACCATGCCTTTTTTTAATTTTGCTCTGTGTCATGTTCTCTTGTGTTCTATGTGTTTATTATTTATAATAATTTATTGTTTATTTGTTTGCATAGTTTAAGTTTTATTTACTTTAAGTTAATACTGTTGTGTATACTACTGGTGCATATAACTGGTAAATTGAATCTTAAACCTACATTTCTGTTTAAAGAGGGATTCTCTTTGTTTTAAGAGAAATGGCCTCCTTTACTCCTCTTTCAAACCATCTCTTCTCATCTGTCCAGGTGTTATATTTTAGGATCATGCTGTTGTACAGAGAGCGGCTGTGGGCGAGGAAGCTTAGATAAATGTCCAAAGTGACTTTGCTTTTGATGGAGAACTAAGTAACATTTGACCTTCTTAAACATCTTTGTAAGTCCCTGTGATGGTGAAACATGTATTTTCCTCAAATCAGCTTCGCACTAAGGCCGCAGTTATTTTAAATATGAAATATATTGAACAAGTGAGCAAAATATAATTTCAATTTCAAAATATATTTTCTTCCGGGTTAACACAAAACGCATCACGGAAGGACAGGGGGGGAGACGTGGCTCGCAGGTGAGTGTAACAGTAGATTTAGTGTGTTTTACATTGGTAGAACGTGTGTACCCTTAGTCACGGCAAAACGTGCTGGAGAAAATGTGGTAAACGGGTTTAAAATGTATATTTGCGATATAAAGGATTTCACGTTGCGCGTAGCAGACAGGGAAGCGGGCGTCTTCACATGCTCACCCGGGGCCGTGCGCAAATTGATAATAATTTATTTTATTTATATTGTAGAAATCAATAATCTAAGTGCGGCGGATCCGTAAACCGAGTAATAAAATAACCGTGGCCTAATGCCAACATCCATTTAATTTTAACAAGAGAGCTGCAGAGGGCGCTCTACCACTAGGGTTACTTTGTTCTGCTTGTAAGTGGTGCAAGTTCGATATGAACCAAAACCTTCTTGAAGCATCACCCTTTATTACGTAGTATCATGACTATCTAACATCGTACTATCTACAACATACAGGGGTTTAAACCATGACAACAAACATGTGACATCACATGTTTGTTGTCATAGGCCTTCTCTTTCACTTTTTTAAGGATTTTTTTTTGGTCCGTAGGCTTCACTAGACGGAACAGTACAGAGTGAAATGGGTATGAGACTGGGGAAGGACATTCGATTTGAACAACTTGTTGAATAAATTTGAATAACTTGATAAAATTGTTGATTATATTTTCTTTTCTTCATTTACGGTTATTTATTCCCATTTCCAGTGACACATTTGTCCCATTTGCTAACATCTCCCAGCCTCCTCATATGTGACTACTTTATGAGTTTTAAACAGTCGGAGACCAGAGGGGCCCGTCAAGAAGACCCATCACCTCTTCTGAAAAATTCATCGTGTTTCTACCACAAAATCAATGCTTTTTTTGTTGCTAATTGCATCGTATTGCAGATAAGAAGCCATTAGAGTCTAGTCCACCCAAAGGTCACAGCAGCCAATTACAGCCCATTAACGTTCCCTCAGATGGAGTGCTGAAGGAAGTGTCAGATGCACTTTTATATGATTTTCTGTCTTATGGCTATTGCTGAATACAGACTCAAACTGCAGTATAGTTTTGCAGAATAGATCCTTTAAATTTAAACTAAATAAAATGAACACATTTAGTAAAAGTGAAGTGAAACATAATATGATTTCAAAGGAGAAACTGGGTGTACCCACAAAATATCACCAAATAGGAAAAATCAAGAGCTTTGTTTAAACACATTTACTATTGTCTTTGATAATAAGGCCAATAGTTTTATTTTTAATGGTCAATAATATTTTAACACATTTTTGTGGGCGTGTATTCATTTAAGCGCACCTGGATTATAACAGGACTGGACTGGGACAAACCAAGTCCACATCAGGACTAAAATAGACAGGAATGAAGTGTAAACGATTGGTGGGATTAAAATAAAGTTTAACATAAAAACCACTGGGCTTAGCCTAGGAATAAAATACAATTCAGTTTAAAATGAACTATACTCAAAAATAATGCGCACAGAAATCATGCAAATCTCCAAGAAAAGTCATGTGACTTTGAACAACCCTCTAGTTTGTGGGTGAAACTCACATTTTATGACATTTCTATTGAGAACTATATTTTCTCTGTGTCACAATCTGTGAATAATTAAGTAAAAATTTAGTTTGTACGTTTGTACAAAGTTTTGTCTCGTTATGTTCAAAACTGTCTATGGCTCATTCTGAAAAGTCAAGTCCTCGCCTTGTTCACAGCCTTGTCCTTTCTGGAAGGCTGTATGCAAGTCCTGCTGCCCCCTACGGGTGAGATAAGTTGCATCCTCTTTCTCCCACTGAAACTGTCTGTGACAATGATACAAAATATGAGCAGCATATGCAGCATCTTA
>NW_027316500.1:38433827-38448827 GCF_026437365.1 Eucyclogobius newberryi | reverse complement strand
GTTAGACTGCTGCCCCCGCGACCCAGCCCCGGATAAAGGGGCAGAAGATGGATGGATGGATGAAACAGGGAAATGTGCTGCAGCACTCAACAGGGTGACGCCCCGGGGGCCGACTCGATCGCTTTTATATAGTGCCCATGCTCGTACACAGGTTTGAAAAAACACCTCTAATCACTGACCTCCTCACCCCCGTAAAAGTACCCCTTTTCACTGACCACAACCAAAAAGTACCCCTTTTCATTGACAAAGCCTGAAAATATACCCCTTTTCACTTTAAAAGTTAGAAAAGTGCACTGAAACATATTACCATAGTATTGTAATACAGATTTACAATTCATTGACATGAAAAATTCTCAGAAATAACTTTATTTCAAACATATATACAAGTACACAATGATATTTATAGCAATGAGTTGTCAAAAAAACAGGTTCAGATCAAGATAGCTCACTGTATGTTCAAGCACGTGAACATAACTCAGACATTTTATGTACAGATAGTTATTTAGCACATATCACAGTTTTTTAATGTACACAAGTTTCATAGCACAAAACTCAGCACTCTATTTATAAGCAAAATGTATTTACATGATCAGCCTCGGCCCAGAGGAGCAGCATTAGCATTAGCATTAGCATTAGCATTAGCATTAGCATTAGCATTAGCATTAGCATTAGCATTAGCATTAGCAGCAGCAACAGCAGCAGCAGCAGCAGCAGCAGCAGCAGCATTAGCATTAGCATTAGCATTAGCATTAGTGAGAGAGCCGGGCACGCACGCCAGGGAGAAGAGATGACGGGGCGGTTAGGGCGCACCGTCACAGTCAACAAACAAAAGATTGCTTGAAAAAGTACCCCTATTTGCAAAATGTAAAAAAAGGACCCCTAATCACGGATCCGCGTGGATCCGCGGAAACGGCCGGAAAACCCCCCCTTTTCCGCGTTTTTTTGTGCGAGCATGGACACACCTTTCCACAGAGTCGGCCCCCCGGGGGTGACGCATCCCTGTGAGCAGGCCCCGTCTGTCTGCTAATCCAAGAAGTAGAGACTTTTCTCCAGCCAAAGACGCAGGAATCAATCAAAAATCAAAAAAACACTTTGGGCACATATATGAGGCACCAATAGAACTGTGAGAAGTTTAAAAGCTCTGAAATGTTGATTTTGGATGAAATGGGACCTTTAACCTCTAAACTGTACAATTAACCCCTCAAAAAAATGTTTTACAACCCCCTTTTGAATCAGACTCATCAGTGTATCCACAGACATGACATTTTTTACAATTTATGAACAGTCTTTTTGTCTTAAATGCATTTGAGGACATGTGCTACTTCGCTTTCAGACGGATGCAACACTAAACTGTTATTTTGAAAGGTGGCACTTAAGAGCAAGGACTGTCATTTTGTTGAGCACAATCCAAGTCTCTCCAGATCTGTTGTCCTCGCACAAAAAACTATACAATTAATGTACACCATATTATCAAAAGTTTAAGTTGCAAAGTTTGCTAAAGTTATGAATTAAAAAGGAACAATCAGAGGTGAAGGGACCTCGGTGTATGAGACACTTTGCTGGAGCTGGTCAAGAGTACCTCGTTGTGCATGTTTTACACTCATACATTTTTTAAAGATTTAATTCAAATGTTACTACAGATAATTTGATATTGAATATGACAATTCAATGATGGTACAACAACAATTGATTACACTTTATTTTACAACAGATAATAACATGTAAAAGTGTAACCCACATTGAGGAACTGTAGCATAGTAGATCACACTTCACACTGAGATCCTCCCCACATGTGGACCTGTCAGGCTGTGGAGTGTCGCCTTGAATATCCAGGTCAGTTTTAGTTTAATCTGAATAATCTGAATAATCACAGCTCAACAACTCCAGATGGTGAACCACCACCTTTGTTGTAGGACTGATGGCTTCTTTTTCTGCTTCTGCTGTGCCCACACACTTTAGGATTATCCGTTGTGCTTTCACACACACACTGGTTCATTAACAATAATCAATTCAAACGTTACAAATACAGCATGCTTTCCTTTTCATTTTTTAGATCCTCCTCCAAACCTCTTTGGAAAATGTAAAAACCTGGAGGAGTTCCACAATGAAGGAGATTTAACTCCCTCAGACGGACGCGCTTCAATTTGCAGATAGAGAGTGGCTGCCCAAATTGTTAATACATTTCATATATCATTTAGCTATTAGTACCCTTGAAAGTTCTGATTTATAAGATTTAATAAATATTTCAGTCAGAGTATTAAGCTGGTCTTTGCCTTGGTTAATTTCTTGGTTATAATAACTCTTTATTTGTAAAAACCTATAAAGGTCAAAGGACTTTTTCAACATATCAAAGCTTTTCATGTGATTTTCTTTTATAATCTGTAAAATTTGTAAATAGAAAATCTTTATACCTTTTGCAATAAAATATCGCACTCTTTTTTTTTTCTGTCTGTGAGAGTCAGATCTCTCCTTCATGTGGAATTCCTCCAGGTTTATACTTTTTTCCAAAGAGGTTTGGTAGTTTTTCCTGGCTAAGAAGGAGCGTCTAAGGACAGAGGAAACCTGGGACATTTGTCTAAGGACACGGGATGTCCTTATGAACATTGTTTAATCTGTTTTTTACTGTCGCCCCTCGAGGCGACTGCTGTTGTGATTTTGGGCGTTACAAAATAAATGTAATTGAATTGAATAATTCGGAGTTTAGATCAGGGCCAGTTTTAGCTTACTGAACTTGGGGGGTTGACAGAAAACTTAGGTGGGCAATTATGAAAGTCAACACGTGTTCATCGATCATCAGAGTGTAATGTCATTGTGTTACTCACGGTCTACGGTCTATCCCCGAATCCAAACTGCCCTGAGCCACTATGTTCACCAGCTGTAGAAGAGACCTGCAGCTGTAGAAGAGACCTGCAGCTGTAGAAGAGACCTGCAGCTGTAGAAGAGACCTGCAGCTGTAGAAGACCTGCAGCTGTAGAAGACCTGCAGCTGTAGAAGACCTGCAGCTGTAGAAGAGACCTGCAGCTGTAGAAGAGACCTGCAGCTGTAGAAGAGACCTGCAGCTGTAGAAGAGACCTGCAGCTGTAGAAGACCTGCAGCTGTAGAAGACCTGCAGCTGTAGAAGCGACCTGCAGCTGTAGAAGAGACCTGCAGCTGTAGAAGACCTGCAGCTGTAGAAGACCTGCAGCTGTAGAAGAGACCTGCAGCTGTAGAAGACCTGCAGCTGTAGAAGAGACCTGCAGCTGTAGAAGAGACCTGCAGCTGTAGAAGACCTGCAGCTGTAGAAGAGACCTGCAGCTGTAGAAGAGACCTGCAGCTGTAGAAGACCTGCAGCTGTAGAAGACCTGCAGCTGTAGAAGAGACCTGCAGCTGTAGAAGAGACCTGCAGCTGTAGAAGAGACCTGCAGCTGTAGAAGACCTGCAGCTGTAGAAGAGACCTGCAGCTGTAGAAGACCTGCAGCTGTAGAAGACCTGCAGCTGTAGAAGAGACCTGCAGCTGTAAAAGAGACCTGCAGCTGTAGAAGACCTGCAGCTGTAGAAGAGACTTGCAGCTGTAGAAGACCTGCAACTGTAGAAGAGACCTGCAGCTGTAGAAGACCTGCAGCTGTAGAAGACCTGCAGCTGTAGAAGACCTGCAGGTGTAGAAGAGACCTGCAGCTGTAGAAGAGACCTGCAGCTGTAGAAGAGACCTGCAGCTGTAGACGAGACCTGCAGCTGTAGAAGACCTGCAGCTGTAGAAGACCTGCAGCTGTAGAAGACCTGCAGCTGTAGAAGAGACCTGCAGCTGTAGAAGAGACGTGCAGCTGTAGAAGACCTGCAGCTGTAGAAGACCTGCAGCTGTAGAAGACCTGCAGCTGTAGAAGACCTGCAGCTGTAGAAGAGACCTGCAGCTGTAGAAGAGACGTGCAGCTGTAGAAGACCTGCAGCTGTAGAAGAGACCTGCAGCTGTAGAAGACCTGCAGCTGTAGAAGAGACCTGCAGCTGTAGAAGAGACCTGCAGCTGTAGAAGAGACCTGCAGCTGTAGACGAGACCTGCAGCTGTAGAAGACCTGCAGCTGTAGAAGACCTGCAGCTGTAGAAGACCTGCAGCTGCAGAAGAGACCTGCAGCTGTAGAAGAGACGTGCAGCTGTAGAAGACCTGCAGCTGTAGAAGACCTGCAGCTGTAGAAGACCTGCAGCTGTAGAAGAGACCTGCAGCTGTAGAAGAGACGTGCAGCTGTAGAAGAGACCTGCAGCTGTAGAAGACCTGCAGCTGTAGAAGAGACCTGCAGCTGTAGAAGACCTGCAGCTGTAGAAGAGACCTGCAGCTGTAGAAGACCTGCAGCTGTAGAAGAGACCTGCAGCTGTAGAAGAGATCTGCAGCTGTAGAAGAGACCTGCAGCTGTAGAAGACCTGCAGCTGTAGAAGAGACCTGCAGCTGTAGAAGAGACCTGCAGCTGTAGAAGACCTGCAGCTGTAGAAGAGACCTGCAGCTGTAGAAGACCTGCAGCTGTAGAAGACCTGCAGCTGTAGAAGACCTGCAGCTGTAGAAGAGACCTGCAGCTGTAGAAGACCTGCAGCTGTAGAAGACCTGCAGCTGTAGAAGATACCTGCAGCTGTAGAAGACCTGCAGCTGTAGAAGACCTGCAGCTGTAGAAGAGACCTGCAGCTGTAGAAGACCTGCAGCTGTAGAAGACCTGCAGCTGTAGAAGACCTGCAGCTGCAGAAGACCTGCAGCTGTAGAAGACCTGCAGCTGTAGAAGACCTGCAGCTGTAGAAGACCTGCAGCTGTAGAAGATACCTGCAGCTGTAGAAGACCTGCAGCTGTAGAAGAGACCTGCAGCTGTAGAAGACCTGCAGCTGTAGAAGACCTGCAGCTGTAGAAGACCTGCAGCTGTAGAAGACCTGCAGCTGTAGAAGATACCTGCAGCTGTAGAAGACCTGCAGCTGTAGAAGACCTGCAGCTGTAGAAGAGACCTGCAGCTGTAGAAGACCTGCAGCTGTAGAAGAGACCTGCAGCTGTAGAAGACCTGCAGCTGTAGAAGACCTGCAGCTGTAGAAGATACCTGCAGCTGTAGAAGACCTGCAGCTGTAGAAGACCTGCAGATGAGTGGAGTGTGAGGAGCAGAGCTCTGAGCAGCGTCAGGTGGATTTATTCTATAACAGACATTGTTGAAATGTGCACGCTTTGCAGCCGTTAAAACATGCTCTAAAGAGTTGATTTGTGTAAAATATCCAATGTTTACTTGACCAACATGTCAACACTGCACATATTCCCTGGACCGCCCGAAAACAGCTTTTCAGTCTGTGTAGAGCTTATTTTCTCAGGAGGTCACAGTCCTGTGTTCATTAACACGACGAGGTTGTATTATTAGGTCGTATGACTGGAATAATAAAATAATAAAATACATATATTGACCTGGGCTGAGCCCCGGCTCTAAACCAGTCCCTAGCAACGCCCCTGGTGTTACTGCTGTTTCAATGCAAGACACATTTCTGGTCTTGGATCTGACAATAAAATGTTATTTATCCATCTTATATCAAATAGCATAACAATAAAAACATGATTTTATCATTATTGGACATGGCTGTGTGGGGGCTCTCCTCATTTAGAGTGTGGAGTTCAGTTGATTGTTCGGTGTAAATTTAGGCTTACACCTTCTGTTTGGCCAGTATTGGATAGATACTGAAAAAGCAGATCACAGATGTTATAGGGATATTATTTGATTTTTTGTTCACTTTTATTTAGGCTTAAATGTTTTAAATTCAGTCTGTGACAGATGCTTAAAGCATTGTGTTGTTGTAAAATGCCACTGGTTATTTTCCAGCTCCAGCTCAGCTGCCATTAGAACTCATTTCCACATCCAAATGTAATGAGTTTGCATTATTCTTTCATGACCAAGTTCAGGGCATTAAACATGCTATAAATCCCTTAATGCAAAAAATTACCCTAAAACCTCCAAGACACTTAGAGCTGACTCACTTTGCACCAGTAACTGACAAAACTGTCCATGAGATTATCACCAGTCTGAGTTCATCTACATGCTGCCTCCATGTGTGAGCATCGTTCTGGCTCGTCCCCAGGAGAGCAGCATGTTTCCGCGTGTCTAAGCGCATTGATCTATCATAATATAGTTCCCTCAGTGTACGGGACAAAATGAAGACGGAGAAAGACAGTTCGAGCTGACTCAGAAGAGACGGAAATCTACGGGAGAGGAGAGATGCGATTCGATCCATCGCGCTAATAAACAAATGCACGTGTGTGTTGTGTCAGTCCGCACGGGGGAGTGGCATGTGCACGGGGGAGTGGCATGTGCACGAGGGAGTGGCATGTGCACGAGGGAGTGGCATGAGCACGGGGGAGTGGCATGTGCACGGGGGAGTGGCACGCGCACGGGGGAGTGGCATGTGCACTTCCGCCTGAGTTCTCAAATCACCGAAAAATCGTCCATTACGTCTTTAATAAACAACTCATTTGATGTTTTTCAGTCAGGTTTTAGACCTCATCACACTGAGACTGCTGTTGTCATGGTGACAAATGACATCCTCCTGAACACTGACACAGGGAAAGCCTCTGGGGGCAAACCCTAACCCAGATTCTGAGTGCTGCTTTTGACACTGTCGATCATGTGACCCTCTTACAGAGACTAGAGGACTGGGTGTGCATCACTGGCCCCGCCCTAAAATGGTTAAGGTCCTATCTGGAAGACAGGAAGTACTTTGTTGAAATTGATAACTGTGTCTCAGAGAATAGACTTTAAAGCAGATCTGCTTGTATAGAAGTCTCTCAATGACCTAGCACCAAAGTACATCTCGGACTGTAGCACAGGCAACATATAATTATTGAAGGAAGATAAAATCTCTCCTATTGCGTGTTCATGCATCGAGAGAGAGACGACCCGGAATCAGCAAGTTAAAGTAAAAGTATTTAATCCCTGACTAGTACAATTCTATACAGATCTGGGTTCTGAGGTCCCTGAGCATACAATCTATGCGCGTCTTAAACCAGGCACAACAAAGAACAACACATTTCCTCAGAAGCCCAGTATTTAGAACACAGGTTCATGAATATGCAAATGTGGGTAGATCTGGTCGCTTCCTCCTCGTGAGTCTCCTCTGCACTGCTTCTGCAAGACACAAGATCACGTCCACGCTGTCTGCTTAGCGCAGTATTTTTCCACTGACTCCATTTTGTGTAACGCCACCATTTTAGGTTGCCCTCAGTTGATTCTGTCCAGATTATGTTTTATGAGGCTTTCTTTGAGCATAGTTTAATAAATGATTATTCTTTAGGCTGAGCAAAATAATATGTCTGTTTGCCGTAACCCGACCGACCCGGTGTGAAACTCGCCGACTGAATTTTTTTATCAGCATTTTGTTGAAAAAACGTTGAATTCTTTTATTTTTCATTTATTTCGCCGACTCACCGACCGGACTTTCCTAAACCACCGTGTTGAATATTTTTATCACGCTTGTTATCCTATCTTTCATCCTTTAGCAAAGATAACACACTGCGCACCACATGTGCGTCTTCATAATTACTCCCCCACATGTGTCTGTGACGAAACAGACCACGAGTTAGTGACGACAAATTGCCTTAAACAAGTTGGTATGCCACTATCGGCGCCACTCAAGTGTCCATAGCCAGGCTCTGTCAGGGTGTCTTACGCAATGCATTCTGGGATTGACACACGCCCAGCAGCGTCATTACAACAAACATGGCGGTGCCCGTGTCCCCGCATGTTCCCCCCGCTCGCCTTCGCTACCAAAATAAAGGATAGCGACGTACAAAAGGTCGATTGAAATATCTTAAAATCGTGAGATTTAGTCTCACAATTGGGTTGATAGAGATGTTTTCTGTCATTGACTGTTGAAGCCTGACCCCTGGTGGTCACTCACACTCAAAAAATGGCAAAATTTTGATCTTTTTTTTTGCCTTCAAAGTAAAAAAAATAAGAATTTTCCTCCCGACAGAGCCACTTAAAAAATGTTGACTCGGGTTACAGCAAACAGACAATGTATTTGAGGCAGCCTTATTATAAATTAATGTTAATTGTTGTGATCTGTATTATTAATGGCGTGTAGTTATTTTTTTATTTGCTCAGTTGATCGCTCATCAGCTGATGCGGGGTCGGGGGTTAATTTAATTCGGCGCAGGTGTGTGCGCTCTTCTTTTGGACACACAGCAAGCGCTGGACCAAAGGACTAGGACCTTTTATGGATTATAACCCAGGTTTGGAGCTGTGATCCAGAGCCTAGTTTTATTGGACAGACCGGACACAGAGCGGTGAGAGCGTTCCATTTTTGTTTGCTCGGCGGTGGGGACGGCACGGACACGCGCAACGCTGCACGCTACGCTCCGCTGCACACTCCCCTGCACGCTCCCCTGCACGCTCCCCTGCACGCTCCCCTACACGCTCCCCTGCACGCTCCGCCGCACGCGGCATATTTGGATTTTTGAGTTGTTGCAGGATTTAAAAACTGCGAGACTGGGGAAACTTAAAGGGCACTATACAAACTTTTTGGGGCAAATTTTGTAATTATTTTAAAGTGTCCAAATATAATTTGATGTTGTTTAAAGCTTTGCTTATCCTAATTTTGAAGTTTTAAGTGCATTTAACATCTGCAATGGTATTTTAAGTTAACAAAACCCAATATATATATTTTTGATCATTTCCCATTGGGAGCGTTACAAGACATGTTAGTGTCAACATGGAGCGGCCTCCTGCTGGTGCCAGAGTCAGGACTAAAAATGGAGCGGCCTCCTGCTGGTGCCAGAGTCAGGACTAAACATGGACCGGCCTCTTACTGGTGCCAGAGTCAGGACTAAACATGGACCGGCCTCCTGCTGGTGCCAGAGTCAGGACTAAACATGGACCGGCCTCCTGCTGGTGCCAGAGTCAGGACTAAACATGGACCGGCCTCCTGCTGGTGCCAGAGTCAGGACTAAACATGGACCGGCCTCCTGCTGGTGCCAAGAGTCAGGACTAAACATGGATCGGCCTCCTGCTGGTGCCCAGAGTCAGGACTAAACATGGAGCGGCCTCCTGCTGGTGCCAGAGTCAGGACTAAACATGGACCGGCCTCCTGCTGGTGCCAGAGTCAGGACTAAACATGGAGCGGCCTCCTGCTGGTGCCAGAGTCAGGACTAAACATGGACCGGCCTCCTGCTGGTGCCAGAGTCAGGACTAAACATGGAGCGGCCTCCTGCTGGTGCCAGAGTCAGGACTAAACATGGAGCGGCCTCCTGCTGGTGCCCAGAGTCAGGACTAAACATGGAGCGGCCTCCTGCTGGTGCCAGAGTCAGGACAAAACATGGACCGGCCTCCTGCTGGTGCCAGAGTCAGGACTAAACATGGACCGACCTCCTGCTGGTGCCAGAGTCAGGACAAAACATGGACCGGCCTCCTGCTGGTGCCAGAGTCAGGACTAAACATGGACCGGCCTCCTGCTGGTGCCAGAGTCAGGACTAAACATGGATCGGCCTCCTGCTGGTGCCAGAGTCAGGACTAAACATGGAGCGGCCTCCTGCTGGTGCCAGAGTCAGGACTAAACATGGAGCGGCCTCCTGCTGGTGCCCAGAGTCAGGACTAAACATGGAGCGGCCTCCTGCTGGTGCCAGAGTCAGGACAAAACATGGACCGGCCTCCTGCTGGTGCCAGAGTCAGGACTAAACATGGACCGACCTCCTGCTGGTGCCAGAGTCAGGACAAAACATGGACCGGCCTCCTGCTGGTGCCAGAGTCAGGACTAAACATGGACCGGCCTCCTGCTGGTGCCAGAGTCAGGACTAAACATGGATCGGCCTCCTGCTGGTGCCAGAGTCAGGACTAAACATGGAGCGGCCTCCTGCTGGTGCCAGAGTCAGGACTAAACATGGAGCGGCCTCCTGCTGGTGCCCAGAGTCAGGACTAAACATGGAGCGGCCTCCTGCTGGTGCCAGAGTCAGGACAAAACATGGACCGGCCTCCTGCTGGTGCCAGAGTCAGGACTAAACATGGACCGACCTCCTGCTGGTGCCAGAGTCAGGACAAAACATGGACCGGCCTCCTGCTGGTGCCAGAGTCAGGACTAAACATGGAGAATCTGTGTTTCAGTTTTATGCAGCTAAAATCTGGAACATTCTTCCTGAAGATGTGAGACAGGTTCTACTCTGACAATGTTCAAATCTAAGATAAAAACAGTTTTGTTTAGTGTGTTTGACTGGAAGGATTTTATTTACACTCTTCTCTTTTATGTCTTAAACTGTTGTGTGATTTCTGCCATGTCTTTGTGATGCATTTCTCCTGTTGTGAAGCACTTTGAACTGCCTTCTGTACGAAATGTGCTACAAATAAACTTGCCTTTAACTCACACCTGCACTGGTCTCCTCTGTCCTCTGTCCTCTGTCCTCTGTCCTCTGTCCTTGTCACATATAGATTACTCTTGATGGTATTATTGGGACCACAGGGTTCCACACATTAACGGTATGACTTGTTAATAAGTTACGTCTATAAAATTAAAATCTTACCCAACAGTTATAGTATTTAGATTCTAAACAATACAAGACGACCTCGATTACTTGTCAAGATCAGTCTACACTCAAGCACTTAAAACGAGATTTTCAGTGTCCAAGCACACAACGTTTGGGAGCGTGGAGTTGACTACAAAGTGTGAAGACTAAAGTCAAGAGCATGTTTGGTGAGTGTTCAGCTTTCTGTTCAGGGGTAAGGCTTTGGACTTGAGAGTTTGCCTGGTGTCCCTGTGCTTCAGTCCGTGTGCAGAGCTTCTCTGCCTCTCAGAATACATCCCACTCAAGTGAAATACAGCCTGTGGTGTGTGGGTGCTGATGGATGGGGCTGTCCTGTCTGAAGGTTTATGGAGCTCTGGCCTTCACTGGGATGGGGGGACACAGAGGGCACATATGGGTTAAGCTGCCCTCTTCAACCATGGGCCATGGTCCATATGGGAAGAAAATGTACAACATTAAAACAGGACAGAAATGTACTGTTACACCTGGCACAAATAGAACAAAAGACATTCTAATAAATTAGGCTGTATCAATAACAACATAGAGTCTGCACCCGCACCACACTGAGCCTGAAGCTTTGTGTAATCAACAAATGGAAATGATTCTAAGGCTGTGGTCCCACAACATTGAGTTTCATGTACTGTATAATAATTAACACGCACTACAAATAATAATGCCGTCCTGCCATTTTTTATTTGCCATTATAAATTATTGGAGGTTTGTTTTGTAATTTCGTAGTCAAGGACATTACTTTGTCGTGTTCATTTACCATTCCAGATTTTGATGGGGTTAACCTTATTTAGATCCAATGCCACGTATATATCCTCCATATCAGATAGCATTATGAGATTGCTGTCTAGCATTGCAATCCATAATCACATAGTTGTTTATAACCTCCATTCCGTTGGGTCAGGTCCCCTCATACACGCATTCGAAGGTCTCCCTGACCTCTGCTCCGGCTCCTTTACAATCTGCTGTCCTTGTGTTTCAGAGCGGCCTCTCCACATTCAGCGTCTGCACTGTGGCAAATGGCAAATAATGAGTTGTTAACAAGCATTTAATGAAAGCGGGCTCCACATACAGACAAAGTGACATTGTCTGGGAGGTCACGCCTGTTTGGGTATTCTCTTGGTGACAGTGTGCAGAAGAAGATTATTGAGGGCTTATGTTTTCCTCTTTCTCTGCTCTTTTGTCTCATATTGACAGAATCGTTTTCCATGCTATGGTAATGCAATCAGCCGTCTGTGAAGCTGGACAATTGCGGGGAACTATTTGGATTGGTGGAGAGGGGGATCGCCATGTTGAATTTTAGTCTTGTGAATATTATGAGAAGAGAATTGGGAAGACATTCGTTCATTAACCAAACTATTACGTTTATATATATATATATATATATATATATATATATATATATATATATATATATATATATATATATATATATATATATATATATATATATATATATATATATATATATATATATATATATATATATATATATATAACGAAGAGGAAGACCACAATGAAGAAAATGACAATGAAGAAAACAATGAGGAAGAAGACAATGAAGAAGAAGAAGACAATGAGGAAGAAGACAATGACAAGGTTGCAGATGATGAAGAAGATGATGAATATAATGAAGATGGTGATGATCAAACGGAAAGGCCTAATTCAGTTTTTATTGCCACGTCAGATCCATCTGTCTCACTCTAAACTGACACATGAATCAATCTGGAATGTTTCTTGCAAAAAGCCGTTGGGATGTTACAAAAATTGCTGATTGGTGGAAGCATCACAACACCATGTCGGACTGCTCGCAGGAGGCCCACCATTACCACATGTTCTGGGCCTGACAAACAAACTGCTACAGACTTTCTTTGATCTCACCATCGCAAGCTATTTCAGAACTATGTATTTGGGCCTCAAAACGACACAGCAGACAGCCAAATATGGGATATCAATGGCAGACTCTGTCCGGCAGAAGGGCCCATTTGGGAGTATTTAGGTGGCTCTGCCGCAAATGTCAATTTGAACCTGCAACACAAGCTTAATGATGATTTGTGCTTTGGATCTTATTTGCATTTCAGGAAACACAAAGCCTTTTTAATTGTGATGTATTAAATATGATTTTCCCTGAATTCCCTTCTCACCCTTTGTGGGTGCTCTCGTCCCCTTGGTTCCTCTTCCAGAGCCCTGGGACTTTGAGGGTACTGTGCAGTGTCTTTACTAGGGCCTGTCCCGATCCGATCCCGTGATCTGCTGATTTCAGACTCGATCAGAATCGGACGTCCTGATCACTGATTGGATATACATTTTACTCTTATTAGTTTGTCTCATTTTACTCTCGCCTCCGTATGACGCATGAACGGATCACGACATTTTAGTTTGATTTAGTAATCAAATACAGCTGTTAAAAACAATAGAATACTACGGTAAGAAAACCATTTGGCTCTGTATTTTGCACTCCTTCTTTGCGTGTTCCTTCTACGCCCCCTGAGCGCTATCTCTCTCTAGCTTCTTCATGTGTTTGGACGGTGGGACACAGGAAGGACATGCGGACATTTAGAATAGTTCCTCGTTCTCCACCTAAGTGAACAGAATTAGCTATTAGCATAGCTTCAAAGAGAGATATATATATATTGTGTCAGAAAATCTTATTTACCACAGCATATTATACTGCTAATGGAATAAGTCTGTGCAGTGTATCTTACAATTGAGTCTACAAATGAATGACATCTGATGTAAAATAATGTTTTTTTTTTAAAGGAATAGAAATGTTATTTCTCTTTTCAAAGTTGATTTGAGGTTGAATATGAAGCTGCCACGGGCTGAACGCTGCTGCTGCTGCACTGAACACTGAACTACAGTCACAGAGTCAACACAGACTGATGTGCTTCTGATGATCAAACCCATTTATCCAGTCTCCAAAGGCATGTGCATGATTTTACATGTCCATCAATAAGTTACAAAGCATTTATGAATGCTAAATAAACTACTGATTTTCCAGTATTAACATTAACTTACCAAGCCCTAATTAGTCTTTGTATTTTTGCCAATGATTAATAAACATGTATAAATGTTTTATACATTTGCGTTATTATAAAGCATAACTAACCATATACAAGAAAGGATATAAAATCCTGCTGTATTAAGTCATCCTGAACCAGAACTCTGCTGTTCCTTTTATTACACTTTACATACCATCATTTATATAGTCATCTTTGAGCCAACATTTGATCATCATGAAGTCAATAATACTAAACTGAACAAAAGTTGTTTAAGAATCATTAGCTTTCTGAATATCATGTTTCTGAAGTGTCTGTTCTCTAAAGTGAAAAGGTCGTTGAGTTTCGGTCGCCACATCTGCTCCGAGTGAGGCTTTGGCACACAACTTTGCTCCTGCAAAGACTTTTATTGTCAAACTGTCATGCTTTATACCACTGATAACATTCTGAGGGGCTTTCTGAAGCGGTGCCATTGTGTGAGTAAGACCACTTTTATGCTTTGTAATAATAACCATGCGACAGAGGAAAGAGAGTAGCTTTAGGCCGCAATGGAAACGCTTTAATATGTTAATAAAGAGGCACTTTTATCGCACCTGAAGTGCAGCTCACTTTTACCTTTTACATACAAATAGCAGCGGGAAATTGCAAATGTACATTTTGTCAAGCAAAACCAATAAAGTTAAAGGTTTTGTTGGAGCAAAACAGAGACAAACTGATAAGAGGCAAAATTAGAATGTTTAAACCGATTTTGAAATACTAAGATAAATCCATGTGGACATTTCTGGAACTAATATGTCAACAAAATATAGTATGCCTTCTTATTTATGACAAAAACACATGAAATCACATCATTTCTACAAGAGTGTTTTTTGAAGTTCTTACATGAATAAATGTAAACTGTGGCAAAGGTTTCAACCTGAAAAACACTTTTCACCCTCTGTGTCTGTGTATCGGCACATGGCTCAATCCTCGCTCATCTTTTCACCAATCCTTAAATTCTGAACGCACGTGACAACTGGTGTTTTCCCCTGTGAAATGTGTGCCATCCTTCAGCGCTGGCAGGAGCATCGGCCGACTGCAGAGCTTCTTGGCACATGCTCATGTGCCATTGTCATGTCAGCACTGTGGTGTTATGTTGAAATAGTCTTAATCTATTTGTAGCACACATGCACTCTGCCTTCTCCTCCTCCCTCCGATAACCTGCTGATGGCGCTCCAGAGCAGGTACTTCCTGTTTACCTCACCACTACATTTACGCCTTCTGGAGTCGTATATTGTAGAGTGTAATCATCTCTACAGTGACAAAATATCAGTCAAAGTGGAGTCACTGAGTCTGAACAGACGTTGATGACCTGGCGTTACTTCAGAAAACTAAAATACTCCTAATACACTGCAGATATTTTAATATTTAAACACATTCAGGTCCACCTTATTCTTCCTCATGTCTCAGTATTTGGTACAATGTGACTCAGATGTTTCCTCAGATGCTGAAGAGACTCTTGACCGT
>NW_027316500.1:38393827-38428827 GCF_026437365.1 Eucyclogobius newberryi | reverse complement strand
TTTAGTCCTGACTCTGGCACCAGCAGGAGGCCGGTCCATGTTTAGTCCTGACTCTGGCACCAGCAGGAGGCCGGTCCATGTTTAGTCCTGACTCTGGCACCAGCAGGAGGCCGGTCCATGTTTAGTCCTGACTCTGGCACCAGCAGGAGGCCGGTCCATGTTTAGTCCTGACTCTGGCACCAGCAGGAGGCCGCTCCATGTTTAGTCCTGACTCTGGCACCAGCAGGAGGCCGCTCCATGTTTAGTCCTGACTCTGGCACCAGCAGGAGGCCGGTCCATGTTTAGTCCTGACTCTGGCACCAGCAGGAGGCCGCTCCATGTTTAGTCCTGACTCTGGCACCAGCAGGAGGCCGGTCCATGTTTAGTCCTGACTCTGGCACCAGCAGGAGGCCGGTCCATGTTTAGTCCTGACTCTGGCACCAGCAGGAGGCCGGTCCATGTTTAGTCCTGACTCTGGCACCAGCAGGAGGCCGGTCCATGTTTAGTCCTGACTCTGGCACCAGCAGGAGGCCGGTCTATGTTTAATCCTGACTCTGGCACCAGCAGGAGGCCGGTCCATGTTTAGTCCTGACTCTGGCACCAGCAGGAGGCCGCTCCATGTTTAGTCCTGACTCTGGCACCAGCAGGAGGCCGCTCCATGTTTAGTCATGACTCTGGCACCAGCACCAGCAGGAGGCCGGTCCACACACTGATCGGTTGGATGCAGTGACAGAGTGAATCCACTGGTCCAGATTCACCTGTGACAGTGAAACATAGATCTGACTCGTCTGCATCATTGTGATAGTTAAATCTCGACATAGAATGATCCCACCTGGACCAGGAATCAAACCCTGAACCTTCTTGTTTTGAGGTTAGTCATCCACTGTACTGGATACACACAAACACAGGGAAGCATTCATTCTGTCTTAGGCATCTTTAAAGACCCATATGAACTCCAGCTGACCTCTGAGTTACCAGATCATCTCATCATGTGTGTGACAGGATTAGGAACATTTTAAATCAGCCTGAAGAAGCATGTTTCCACGTTCAGAACTGCAGCGATGCGTCAGCTGAGTCTGCATGTGTAATAAAGTCTATGGGCCAAAAAAGATCTTCAAAAGAAAAATTAGAATGAAAAAAAGCTAAGTTTTTTAAGCTAAGTTTTATTGTGAAGAGCCAAGCTGGTCCAGAGCCACATCCTGAACTCTCTGATACAGTCAGCTCTCTTTCAGGCAAAATGTCCCAATGTTGTTCACAGCGTTCATCTTTTTTGAATCTCTTTGACTGTTAAAGCAGCTGGTTGTGACCTTGTGGCCTCAGCAGACCTTCCTCCTGCTCCTCCTGCTCCTCCTGCTCCTCCTGCTCCTCCTGCTCCTCCTGCTCCTCCTGTTTCCTAGGATAAAAGTGGCGTTCAGACTGCAGGCACCTCCTTTCTGGCTCTGTGTACAAGGCCTGAGCGAGGAGCCGAAGGAGTCATGTTTTATTCATGTATCTTGGCCATTACCACAGATCTGATGTCAGTGTAATCGCTCATTCGTCCAGGAGTGTTCCATTGTAGAGAGCCACAGATCTGATGCTCATTCACAAAACAGAGTCGGCCTGGGAGGGAGTGCCGGGGGGAACGGTGTAGGATTGTGTATTTGACATTTCATCTGAGACATGGGATTGCTACTGAAAAATGGAGAGGTATTATCTTGATAAATACAAAAGAATGGAGTGCTTTAAAGGTGAACTGCATAACGTTTCTGGTGCACCAGGACACCACGACTTGGATTTGCCTAGAATGTTCTACTGTATGACATTAAATATCATTTATTTATTTATTTATGTATGTTTTTGCTGCTCAAAAATACCTTTCTAGAATCCTACACTGATCACATCATGGAGATAAGTTAATGAAGAGGGGCCCACGCCTTTTCAGCACGCAAACCTGAAGATACCTATAAATGTGGATAGCAAATGTATTTTTCATAATTAAACAGCCACATAAACAATATAAACAACTAGAAACGTGTCTGCGTCTCTCCCTCTCTCCCTCTCCCCCTCTCTTCCCCTCCCTCTCTCTCTCTCCCTCCCTCCCTCCCTCTCCCTTCCTCTCCCTCTCTCTCTCTCTCTCGCTCGATTGGCTCCTTCACAAAAGTCTAAAGAATAAAGTCTAAAGAATTCCGCTGACACTCATAATGCCCAAATTCACTTAAATGGGGAAAAAGTACTAATACTTTTGAACATTCTGCAAAAAGTACAAGTTGTTCAAATGTCAAAAGTAATAGCACACGTACTACTGTGAAAGCGATCATAATGAGGTATAACATGTAATAAAAAATGTGTGATATCACTCAAAATACAAGAACATATAGTGCCTGCGTGACATCACGCAGACGCTCAATAAAGGCCAATTCCATAGGCCTGTATTGTGCATAATAATGTTTGATTATTTATAGACGTATAAAGCAGGGAAGAGACGAGACCAATTCATACAGATGACTATTATGAACATAAAATAACAACTAGGCTAAATAATAGAAGCACCTCAAGCGCCTCAAGCTGAAGCTCGATTTACTATAACAGTAGTTATTATGATGAGATGAGCTCCATGGTAATGCTGGAAGGAGGGGCTTGAGACTCAACAACAAACTGCTTTGTGAAGGACAGAAACAGCCTGAACAGGTAGGATTAGCCTCTGGCACTGCAACAGGGCCCGTCCTACTTTGTGGAGAAAAACACACTATGATTAGAGCTGTGGTCTAATAATTTGACCTGAATAAATGCTTTTGCTCTAATGCTTTGCTTTTGCAATATATCTGTACTGAGCTAGATTTGACTCCATTACATGAAAAAAAAAATGCTACAGTCCCTTTAAAGATGGGCTGCCAAGTTATTTGTAATTGTGCTTTCAAGTCCTCGTTGGCCGTTAGTGTCCAAGTCTTAATATATTCAGATACTATTGATAAAAAAATAAACTATTATTTAAAAGAATTACGCTCTTTTGCTGCTGCCGTCTTTTTGCCTTCATCCGGAAATGTGTCGTCACAGTGGGACATTGTCCAGCCAACACTGAGGATAATTACACTGAAGTGGACAGCGAGAGCGAGCAAAATACGAGTGAATCCTCGCCAAGTGAGTGGATTTCAACGGATGACGAACAACATCCAGTTGATGAACAGGTCCAGCAGCTACTACCTCATATATTTGCTCGAGTGTCTTCTGTGCTGTGAATTCTTTGCAGTTTTTCTGACGGTACCGAGACATAAGGGACAGAAACACCCTTCCTTCTCTGTTCTGTTTCCCTTTTATCCTGCTTTTTGGTTCCCTTCACTTTGTTTATAGCCCAAGCGGGGTAACCACTGGCTGAGAGCACATTTCGGACATGTTTGTCCTCTTTCCTCTTGTCCTCTGAGCTGGTGGGCACCTCTTGGGCTCTGAGTTGGTGGGCACCTCTTGCCCTCTGAGCTGGTGGGCACCTCTTGGGCTCTGAGTTGGTGGGCACCTCTTGCCCTCAGAGCTAGTGGGCACCTCTTGGGCTCTGAGCTGGTGGGCTCCTCTTGCCCACTGAGCTGGTGGGCACCTCTTGCCCTCTGACCTGGTGGGCACCTCTTGGGCTCTGAGCTGGTGGGCACCTCTTGGGCTCTGAGCTGGTGGGCTTCTCTTGCCCTCTGAGCTGGTGGGCACCTGGGCTCTGTGTTGTAAAGTTCTGATCACTCTCAGCTTGTGCTGTAGTGGGTGATTAGAGCCAAAGAGCAGGTACTGGTCCGTGTGTGTAGGTTTCCTTTACACTTCTATTTGGAGCTTCCCGTCCTCTCCTCTGATCATGGAACAATCTAGAAAGGCCAAGCGATTCTCCTTAGCGTCTTCTCTTGTAAACCTGATATATGGGTCCACAGCATTGATGTGCTCTGAGAAGGCTCCAGCTCTTGTTTCTTGATTGTAGCGAATGTATCATCAAGGTAGCGAAACCAAAGTTTTGGGGCTATGCCTGAGAATGAGGCCAGTGCCTTCTTCTCAAAGTGCTCCATGTACAGGTTGGCCACTATGAGAGAGAGAGACGGGCGAGCCTGTCTGTAAAAATGTCCCCGGAATTGAAAGTAAGTGGTGTTAAGACATATGTCCAGCAGTTTGCAGATGTGTTCATGTGTCAGTTTGGTCCTGTCCTGTAGGTGGTGTCTTCCTGCAGTCTGATCCTCACCGCTGCTACTGCCTCAGAGGTCGGGATGCAGGTGAAAAGGGACACGACATCATATGAAACCATGAGGTCATCTGGGTCCAATTGGAGATGTTTCACTTTGTCCACAAAATGATGTTTGTTTTCTACATGATGTTTTGAGTTCCCCACCAATGGACCACAGATGGTTGTTAAATGCTTGGCCACATTGTATGTGATGGAGTCTGTGCTGCACACGATGGGTCTGAGTGGGACATCTCTTTTGTGGATTTTGGTATAAATGTTATCTCAGTCTTTCACTGTCGGCTCAGTTCCTGTCATCCATGGAGGAGTTCCACAGTGAAGGAGAGATCTGACTCTCACAGATGGACGCGAGGTAGACAGTGGAGCTGGACCCACTCAAGAGGGGAACCAGTTCTTCAGGAGGAGAACCAGTTCTTCAGGAGGAAAAAACAGTTCTTCAGGAGGAGAACCAGTTCTTCAGGTGGAGAACCAGTTCTTCAGGAGGAGAACCAGTTCTTCAGGAGGAAAAAACAGTTCTTCAGGAGGAGAACCAGATCTTCCAGGCAGATGAAGGACCGTCCATATGGGGTAGAGTAAAAGGTTGAACTTAACCAGGACTTCCTCTCTCCTCCTCCTGCTTCTTGGATTAGGGTTAATGCTCTCTCCTCTTTCTTTTGACAGCATGCGGTACACGGCTCGAGCTCTGGCGGCGAAAGCGCTTTGGCGGCTTGCACTCTTCAGCGCTCGTGTGTCGAGCCCACAGCGGTGTTGTGTTCTTGCTGTAACTCTGGCCAAAATACTAACATGCTAATTGTAGCTCTGGGTCCACTCGTGCTGCTCTAGAGCTCTCACTTGTAACGTCAGGCTATAAAGTAAAAACAGACAGGTCTGTGGGATCGACCCTCACTGCCTCTGAGATCGACCAGTAGATCGCGATCGACGCAATGGGGACCCCTGATATAAAGGGCTAAGGTAAGGGCATAAGACACTGTCACACTGGTGCAGCGGTTAGCACAGGACTTACAGACATGAGCTGCTGAGGTCTGGGACTTTTTTGTCTGTCAAGAACTGCCCTGTCTTATTTGGATGTTTTTCCAAAGTAAGAGAATACAAGCACAAATAAATAGAATAAAACAGACTGCGTCCCCCCACAGGATGATCAAGGTCAATTACTAAATATAACCTAAATTTTATAAAATATTTATTTTTTAGATTATTTTTTGTCTAGAAACATAAATGTAGTAGTAACAACAAAAATGTGACTTAAAATCTAAAATCTCTGCTGTTAGGTGTAAAACTTTGATTGTAAGCCATCCAGTTTAAGATTTCAAAATCTTTGTTTAATTTGTATCTTCTGATCAGCTCCTTCCATGTTGTAAGAACAGATTTGACCCAGGGATTTTTAACTTCCTCCAAATGACTCAAGCGTCTGTCATCTGCCAGTGCGGCCTGCACAGGTCCCCCGGCACAACATTATTTTGAAGCCATATTCTGACCCAGTACAGCAACGCAGAGGTTGTATCCAAGTGGATTGGATTTCTTTCCTTGCCATACGATTCGTGAGATTGCTTTATTCCACTCGACAAACAGCCATTTGGGGGCGGGAACTGGGAGAGACTCTAAAATATAGAGAAATCCGGGCAAAGCGTTCATTTTTATAGTTTCAATGGTTTAACTTTGATTTAATCTGGGATCAGAGTCTATTCTTCAAGATCTTTCTTTAGAGTGGAGAAAAGAGGAGTATAGTTTTTCAAGATTGTTGACAAATCCCTATGGGAACTATGCCCAATTATTGAATATATTGTATATAAGACCATAACACATGTTTGTTATCCTCTAGTGACTCATTTTCCCTCTTCCTTTTCTGGCTTCTTCTAGTTCTTAAACTCTGAGCTTTGAAATAAAATCCCCGTTTTAGACAAGCCACGCCTCAGACTGTGTCCTCAGAAAGACACAGTCATGTGTTTGTCTCTGAACACTTCAGTCCTCACTCTTATCTGCCAGCGTGAAACTAACACACTCAAGATGCACTTTCAGCATCCGTGACCACGGCAACAGAACAGTCTTCTAAATTGTACAAGTTCCTCAACCCAAGCTTTTTTCCCACAGCAAAGTTCATCACAAGGTGCAGGCAGCAGCACATCAGCCTGATTTGATCTCCCCTTCACTGGCTGCCCGAGCACTTAAGGATCCATTTGAAACCATCCTAACAACCATTCAGGGTCTCTCAGGTCAGCGGACCTCCTCAGTGTACCAGCCGGAAGCTCAGAGGAGACGGGCCTTTGCAGGAGCAGCACCAACACTTTGGAACCTTTTGCACATTAGACTTGTTTACTTTGGCCTTTGACAGTTTGAGTAGTTTACTTTATTAGACATTATTCTGTTTTTTTTACTTTTAAATTGTCTTATTTTAGTGTGTCTAATATCGTAGCACTTTGTTCAATTTAGTTGTTTTAAAGTGTGTTATAAATGAAGTTGCAGTTGCAGTAGTCATATAGTGCTGCTTTTACAAGAAACTAAACGTATTCATTTAAATGATTAAGTCGGGTTCCTGCAGGGCTCTGCACGTCAAACAGTCACACTCTGTGAAGAAAAATGCAGATGATTTGTAGACGAGTGGAACGTGTGGAAAAGCTTTTGTGTCGGACAGTTTCCTCCCCAAACATGGCGTCTCTGCTCAGACAGCAGCAGCAGCACTGAGGACGCTTGTACCGCGTCCTCTAAACTTTTTGGCCTCGCTGCCACGCGATCTGCAGCGCTCTCAAAATATCTCTGACCACTCGTTAGTCTAGTGTTGACCCATGCTGTCCTGTGCCTCGGTCCCCTCCACATTCACTTTCACAGCGCAGCCCCGGGCTGCAACCAAAGTGCAGGCTCTGAGTTTCCCGTGAGAGACCATGGTTCAGTCCGCTCTCCAGTTCTGGGGTTTGTTCTTTTTTGGCACAAAATGATGATAAGAAATTAGTGACCAAAAGGGCAGCAGAAGACTGCTGCTCTGTCTGACCATTTCTGTGTCTTTGACCTGTCTTTTTTCCCCAAACCACCTGCTGTTCAGAGGCTGGTCCTGCAGCTGTTCAGAGGCTGGTCCTGCAGCTAATCAGAGGCTGGTCCTGCAGCTATTCAGAGGCTGGTCCTGCAGCTGCTCAGAGGAGACACATAAATGATGGCACAGGTGCACTGTTTATGGAAATGATAAACTTTGAAAATGTCCATCCATCCATTTTTTTCCTCTTTATCCGGGGTCGGGTTGCGGGGGCAGCAGTCTAACCAGGGACTCCCAGACTTCCCTCTCCCCAGACACTTCCTCCTATTACTCCGGGGGGATCCCGAGGCGTTCCCAGGCCAGCCGAGAGACATAGTCTCTCCAGCGTGTCCTGGGTCTTCCCCGGGGCCTCTTCCCGGTGGGACATGCCTGAAACACCTCCCGAGGGAGGCGCCCAGGAGGCTCCGGAACAGATGCCCGAGCCACCTCAGCTGGAGGAGCAGCGGCTCTACTCCGAGCTCCTCCCGTGTGGCCGAGCTCCTCACCTTATCTCTAAGGGAGCGCCCAGCCACACGGAGGAGGAAACTCATTTCGACCGCTTGTATCCGCGATCTTGTTCTTTCGGTCACTACCCAAAGCTCATGACCATAGGTGAGGTCAGAACGTAGAGCGACCGGTAAATCAAGAGCTTTGCCTTTCGACTCAGCTCCGGTAGTCCGGAAAATGTCTCATGTTCTAATTTAATGATCTAGTGTTTTGAATGTTCTGGACACCATCGAAGGATAAAACGGTGAAAAATAAGCAGAAAGCACCGAAGCCAAAAGGGAGTGCCTGGAGTCAAAGCTCCAGGTTCAAATACCTCAAATGTACAAATGAGATTTGGGATTTATACAAAATACAAGCAGTTTGTACACATATAGATATAGTTTTGTACAGATATGACTTGATTTGGAATATACACATCTTAACCTGCTCAGGTCCTGAACAGGGTCCTAAACATGGACCGGCCTCCTGCTGGTGCCAGAGTCAGGACTAAACATGGACCGGCCTCCTGCTGGTGCCGGAGTCAGGACTAAACATGGACCGGCCTCCTGCTGGTGCCAGAGTCAGGACTAAACATGGACCGGCCTCCTGCTGGTGCCAGAGTCAGGACTAAACATGGACCGGCCTCCTGCTGGTGCCAGAGTCAGGACTAAACATGGACCTGCCTCCTGCTGGTGCCAGAGTCAGGACTAAACATGGAGCGGCCTCCTGCTGGTGCCAGAGTCAGGACTAAACATGGAGCGGCCTCCTGCTGGTGCCAGAGTCAGGACTAAACATGGACCGGCCTCCTGCTGGTGCCAGAGTCTGGACTAAACATGGAGCGGACTCCTGCTGGTGCCAGAGTCAGGACTAAGCATGGACCGGCCTCCTGCTGGTGCCAGAGTCAGGACTAAACATGGACCGGCCTCCTGCTGGTGCCAGAGTCTGGACTAAACATGGAGCGGACTCCTGCTGGTGCCAGAGTCAGGACTAAGCATGGACCGGCCTCCTGCTGGTGCCAGAGTCAGGACTAAACATGGACCGGCCTCCTGCTGGTGCCAGAGTCAGGACTAAACATGGACCGGCCTCCTGCTGGTGCCAGAGTCTGGACTAAACATGGACCGGCCTCCTGCTGGTGCCAGAGTCAGGACTAAACATGGACCGGCCTCCTGCTGGTGCCAGAGTCAGGACTAAACATGGACCGGCCTCCTGCTGGTGCCAGAGTCTGGACTAAACATGGTGAATCTGTGTTTCAGTTTTAACTAAAATCTTGAACGTTCTTCCTGAAGATGTGAGACAGGTTCTACTCTGACAATGTTCAAATCTAAGCTAAAAACAGTTTTTCACTTTGAATTGCCTCGTTTACATATTATTTACACTGCATTCTGAGGTTGTTCACCTGCTGTTCTTCCTTAGTCCTCTTCCAACTTTTACAAGAATGTCTGTATTACTGCATTTTAAGCCTATTTATTGTACAAAAAAGACCACGGCTTGTTTGACTCATCGACAACTGAACTGAACTGAACAGAACACTCAGCCCCACTCACATAATGATGATAAGTTTGTTATCTTAACAAACCTTCGGGAGCAGGACCACACCCCTTTTACACCCTTTTCTGCTGCTACTTAAGCATCCAAATCATACACACCGGTGTTCATGATTTTCGTGCCCCTCCCACCCTCTTTTAATCATTGTGATTATTCTAATTCATCCCCTAGATGGGGCTATCGAGGAGTCTACGGCCCTCATCGCCAGAAGCCCCAAAACCAGCATCCATTTCTGCACATTCATGTGGTTCATGTTCCCTGTACGCCGATGCATCGTGGGGTTGTGCTCCTTCCTAGTGAAATATACGAAAGACCATTCAAAACTTAAAATAAAAGTTAGTATCCTGATGATGCCTGTCCCACACGGCTGGCATATGTGCTATCCACTAGACCACGAGTGGCACAGTCATGCTTTCTCTGGACTTTCTCATTGAAGCGTCCAACTCACCTTCACTAAACTCATCTGTACTGCTCAATGTCATTAGATAGATCCTGAATCTAAAAAAGTATTTTAAAAAAACGTGCAGCTGTATCTTCACTATAACAATCACATGGATTACAAACCATTTGCTGGCTGCACTTGCCGTTGATATGACATGTCGCCGTAGTAACGGAGCCATGTGCTGACTCTGATGTCTCACACAACGGCCCCGTCAGCACTTGTACTGTTCCAATCGTGTGCATCATTTCACTTACGTTACAGTATTTTCTCTTCTCAAAGAGCTGAATTTGATCCTGAAGAGCTCACTTTTGGTCTTTTTTTTCAACATATAAATAAGGGTTTTATTTTCGTCCATATTTACCTGCTTTACATCCACTGCACAACATGGCATGATATTTTAAAGTTACAGTTTCATTTGTGCAAATTGGAACGTAGCAGTTTATTTCCCTTTGGAGGAAGACTTTGAGTCTGAGAGGTGATTTTACAGACTTTGAATGTATGTGATTCTATTGATTATAACCCGAGAATACACACTATATGGAAATGATGATTTATTTCATTTTTATTAACCTTTATTTTGAGGAAAACTCATGTACATATAATAAATGGATACAATTATACAAAGCAAGTGCACTGACAGTGTTTCAGACAAGTGCTTTAAATGAATAAAAATAATTGCATTTAAAAAGTCCTTTTATTCCACGACAAGTGGTAAAATAGCTTAAAACCTTTTTCCCTAATTCAGTGTTGACTCTATGTGAATGTAATTTAAAAAGTACAAAATGTATAGTGTTTTTCACCAGACTGTAAAAGAAAATCAGATGAAAATCTTTGATATGCAGGGCTGTCCAGTCCCTGTCTGACAGGAGCAGGAGCTGTGTTCACTGCAGTAAGTCAGACCTGTTCCCAGTGCATGAGGGTCTCCTCAGGGCTGCGCTTTGTCACCGGATCTGTTCATAGTTTTTATGGACAGAATTTCTAGGCGCAGTCAGGGGTTTGAGGGTGTGGTCAGGGGTCAGAGGGTGTGGTCAGGGGTCGGAGGGTGTGGTCAGGGGTCGGAGGGTGTGGTCAGGGGTCAGAGGGTGTCCGGTTTGGGGACCACAGGATCTCATCTCTGCTGTTTGCAGACGATGTTGTCCTGATGGCTCCATCAAACCCGGACCTGCAACATGCACTGGGACGGTTTGAGCCGAGTGTGAAGCAGCTGGAATGAGAATCAGCTCTCGACGCAGCGAAGCAGAGCCGAGATATAAGCAGATGCGCGTTTGCCGCGTGCGCAGTGGAGGTGTGGTCAGTGCAGTGGAGGTGTGGTCAGTGCAGTGGAGGTGTGGTCAGTGCAGTGGAGGTGTGGTCAGTGCAGTGGAGGTGTGGTCAATGCAGTGGAGGTGTGGTCAGTGCAGTGGAGGTGTGGTCAATGCAGTGGAGGTGTGGTCAGTGCAGTGGAGGTGTGGTCAATGCAGTGGAGGTGTGGTCAGTGCAGTGGAGGTGTGGTCAGTGCAGTGGAGGTGTGGTCAATGCAGTGGAGGTGTGGTCAGTGCAGTGGAGGTGTGGCCAATGCAGTGGAGGTGTGGTCAGTGCAGTGGAGGTGTGGTCAGTGCAGTGGAGGTGTGGTCAGTGCAGTGGAGGTGTGGTCAATGCAGTGGAGGTGTGGTCAGTGCAGTGGAGGTGTGGTCAGTGCAGTGGAGGTGTGGTCAATGCAGTGGAGGTGTGGTCAGTGCAGTGGAGGTGTGGTCAATGCAGTGGAGGTGTGGTCAGTGCAGTGGAGGTGTGGTCAGTGCAGTGGAGGTGTGGTCAGTGCAGTGGAGGTGTGGTCAGTGCAGTGGAGGTGTGGTCAGTGCAGTGGAGGTGTGGTCAATGCAGTGGAGGTGTGGTCAGTGCAGTGGAGGTGTGGTCAATGCAGTGGAGGTGTGGTCAGTGCAGTGGAGGTGTGGTCAATGCAGTGGAGGTGTGGTCAGTGCAGTGGAGGTGTGGTCAGTGCAGTGGAGGTGTGGTCAATGCAGTGGAGGTGTGGTCAGTGCAGTGGAGGTGTGGCCAATGCAGTGGAGGTGTGGTCAGTGCAGTGGAGGTGTGGTCAGTGCAGTGGAGGTGTGGTCAGTGCAGTGGAGGTGTGGTCAATGCAGTGGAGGTGTGGTCAGTGCAGTGGAGGTGTGGTCAGTGCAGTGGAGGTGTGGTCAATGCAGTGGAGGTGTGGTCAGTGCAGTGGAGGTGTGGTCAATGCAGTGGAGGTGTGGTCAGTGCAGTGGAGGTGTGGTCAGTGCAGTGGAGGTGTGGTCAGTGCAGTGGAGGTGTGGTCAGTGCATTGGAGGTGTGGTCAGTGCAGTGGAGGTGTGGTCAGTGCATTGGAGGTGTGGTCAGTGCAGTGGAGGTGTGGTCAGTCTGGCTTCTCTAATGGCGGATCAAAGTTGAGACAGAGCCTTTTGAGTATTTGCTTTTCAAAGCCCAAAAACGGAGACGCTCGGCGGCGTGTCTGGATCCACCAGTGATCCCAGTTGAGTCAATAACATCATTTGCTTCAAGACTGGATAAACATCGCTCTCAGCTGTAGTTTCGTTTGTCCCGGGTCCTGTTTGATGACTTGTTTTCCCGCCATGTCCATCAGGTCAGTACACAAATATTCATGTCTGAGCGCAATAATAAAGTGTATGTGCTGTGTGTGTGTTGTGTATGTGCTGTGTATGTGCTGTGTGTGTGTTGTGTATGTGCTGTGTGTGTGTTGTGTATGTGATGTGTATGTGCTGTGTATGTGCTGTGTGTGTGTTGTGTATGTGATGTGTATGTGCTGTGTGTGTGTTGTGTATGTGATGTGTATGTGTTGTGTATGTGATGTGTATGTGCTGTGTGTGTGTTGTGTATGTGCTGTGTATGTGCTGTGTATGTGCTGTGTGTGTGTTGTGTATGTGATGTGTGTGTGTTGTGTGTGTGTTGTGTATGTGCTTGTGGTTGTGTATAAAACCAATGAAAAGTACATAGATAGTAACAATTAAACATAGTTTTCATAGCATTAATATGTTGTTCTATTGCACCATTTAAAATTTGATTGTGGTATATTTAATGAAAGTACAAGTAAACTACATTTAGGCTTTATAGTTTATTATTCAGATCTCTTGCCACTGGGGATTTCTACAGGACAATCACCAGCAGCTTCAGGTCCACAACAGAGGACTGAACGTCCACAACCGAGGACTGGACGTCCACAACAGAGGACTGGACGTCCACAACCGAGGACTGGACGTCCACAACCGAGGACTGGACGTCCACACCAGAGGACTGGACGTCCTCTGTACGTCCACAACACAGAGGACTGGACGTCCACAACACAGAGGACTGGACGTCCACAACAGAGGACTGGACGTCCACAACACAGAGGACTGGACGTCCACAACACAGAGGACTGGACGTCCACAACAGAGGACTGGACGTCCACAACACAGAGGACTGGACGTCCACAACACAGAGGACTGGACGTCCATAACACAGAGGACTGAACGTCCACAACAGAGGACTGGACGTCCACAACACAGAGGACTGGACGTCCACAACACAGAGGACACAGAGGACTGGACGTCCACAACACAGAGGACTGGACGTCCACAACACAGAGGACTGGACGTCCACAACACAGAGGACTGGACGTCCACAACACAGATTGAGCCCAAGTGTCATGTTGTTTACACAGAATGAGATAAAGTTAAATGAATAAAACAGTGAGAAGCTTCTCTTAAGTTCTCTGTTCTCTTTACTTCTGCACCTACTTGTGCGTTGTAACACTGAAATTTCCCCACTGTGTGGACTAATAAAGGATTATCTCATCTTGTCCTTGTTTGTTTTTGTTTATGATCTTGAATTGTGGTAAATTAAATAAGTACATCTTTAAATAGCCACTGATTTTCCCACAGACTCCCCAGTATTATATATATGAAGAAGATGCATGTAACAGGACACACATTTTATAATATAAAATCATTTATTTTGTGGAAAAATAGAACAGTAAATAACTTGAAAATTGACCATGGCGTGGGGTTGTAGAAGAGTGGGCGACACAGAGTTCAAAATAAGTCTTTCCTCCTGCAGAAGATGCAGGTTCCAGATTGAAATCAAATGAACTATTTGTTATTTTACACATTCTTTTGAATGAGCTGGAACCCTCTGCAGGAGGAGGTCCCAGAGCGCTGCCAGCACCTCCCTCTCAAAGCTGGAGGACTCTGGCTCCAGCACCTCCCTTTCAAAGCTGGAGGACTCTGGCTCCAGCAACTCCCTCTCAAAGCTGGAGGACTCTGGCTCCAGCACCTCCCTCTCAAAGCTGGAGGACTCTGGCTCCAGCACCTCCCTCTCAAAGCTGGAGGACTCTGGCTCCAGCACCTCCCTCTCAAAGCTGGAGGACTCTGGCTCCAGCACCTCCCTCTCAAAGCTGGAGGACTCTGGCTCCAGGTCCTCTTCCTCGTGGTTCTACAAAAAAACACACATTGCAATTTAGATGACACAGGCTAAAAAACAAATTGTAATCCAACCAAATGCTTTTACACCTGTGGGAGCAGCAGAAGGACAAGCATCCCCTGAAGGAGCAGGAGCAGCAGGGGCAGGAGCAGCAGGGGCAGGAGCAGCAGGGGCAGGGACAACAGGAGCAGGGGCAACAGGAGCAGGAGCAACAGGAGCAGGAGCAACAGGGAGGGCTGAAGGCAAATCCAGATCTTAAAGAACATTGTACAGCAGTTATATTTGAGCCCAGTACATTTACTGCAATATTATTCAAACTTTTACTATTATAATACAGCATATTTAATGAGGCACATTTATGTTCCAATATCATTTTACAGTTTCATCAGCTCTTTGAGAACTTCACACTCTCACTAGAAGCACAATGACCTGAGCACTATAGATTCTAGAGCATGATAGGTTCTAGAGCACTATAGGTTCTAGAGCACTATAGATTCTAGAGCACTATAGATTCTAGTGCACTATAGATTCTAGTGCACTATAGATTCTAGTGCACTATAGATTCTAGTGCACTATAGATTCTAGTGCACTATAGATTCTAGAGCACTGTAGATTCTAGAGCACTATAGAAATCTAGGGCACTATAGATTCTAGAGCACTATAGATTCTAGTGCGCTATAGATTCTAGTGCACTATAGATTCTAGTGCACTATAGATTCTAGGGCACTATAGATTCTAGAGCACTATAGAATCTAGTGCACTATAGATTCTAGTGCACAATAGATTCTAGTGCACTATAGATTCTAGTGCACAATAGATTCTAGTGCACTATAGATTCTAGAGCAGTATAGATTCTAGGGCACTATAGATTCTAGGGCACTATAGATTCTAGAGCACAGTGATTGTGTGAACATGTCTTTGAGGCTGTGGGACAATAGTCCTGACATTAGATTGTCGTCACTCATTTCACTGTTTCGAGTCAGTAATTTAAGTTTTGTATCTACGTCATGTTTGTCTCAAATGCATCAAAGTATTTTTAAAGTCTCTTTTCAGGAGGATGAGATCTCTTGTTAGCATTAGCTCGTAGCTTAGCTCTCTGCTAGTTGAGCAGAACAACAACAACAACAACAAGAACAACAACAACAACAACAACAACAACTAACCCTTCCGACAGCCCTGCTGCTGTTTCTTCTGGCCCCTTCATGTGTCCCTACTCTTCTGCACATGTCCTCTGTCTTCTGGCCCCTTCATATGTCCCTACTCTTCTGCACATGTCCTCTGTCTTCTGGCCCCTTCATGTGTCCCTACTCTTCTGCATATGTCCTCTGTCTTCTGGCCCCTTCATGTGTCCTTACTCTTCTGCAAATGTCCTCTGTCTTCTGGCCCCTTCATGTGTCTCTACTCTTCTGCACATGTCCTCTGTCTTCTGGCCCCTTCATGTGTCCTTACTCTTCTGCACATATCCTCTGTTTTCTGGCTCCTTCATGTGTCCCTACTTTTCTGCAGATGTCCTCTGTCTTCTGGCCCCTTCATGTGTCCCTACTCTTCTGCAGATGTCCTCTGTCTTCTGGCCCCTTCATATGTCCCTACTCTTCTACAGATGTCCTCTGTCTTCTGGCCCCTTCATGTGTCCCTACTCTTCTGCAGATGTCCTCTGTCTTCTGGCCGCTTCATATGTCCCTACTCTTCTGCAAATGTCCTCTGTCTTCTGGCCCCTTCATGTGTCCCTAATCTTCTGCACATGTCCTCTGTCTTCTGCACATGTCAAACACAAACCAGCGCAAATTATTTTGACCGCATCAACTATCAACACATAGATTTTAATTGTCTCAAAGTTGTAATAACTGTCCCCACAGTCCAGTCCCCTCTGATCGTCCTCCAGGCTCGTCCTTCTTGTCTTCCACCAAAGACACGACATGAAGCTCCTTGTGTTGACACCGCACTATAGTTTATCGTCTGCCATTGTTGTGGTGCCGGTTCTTCTCGGGGGAAATGTGTACGTACGTCACCGGAGCGTCATCTCTGATTGGCTGCTGCACCGCCGCGCCGCAGAAAAGCTCAAAATTCTGAACTTATTTGCGGCGAACCGTTTTGATGCATTGATGCTTATACGTCTGTCAAAGCGTCTCGAGCGGAAAACGCAAAAGCGCGCCCGCCGCGCCGCGCTCCTCGGCGAATCGCGCCGCAAATAAGCGGAAACCCCGCCGCAAAAACGCAGGAGGTGCTCGACGCGCGTTTACATAGACTTTGAATGTAAACTGGACGCTTTTGCCGCACCGGTCTGAACGGGGCATTACACACCTTAGAGCTGAGGTCTGAGCGAGGACAGACGTGTGTGGTTTAGGAAACACGTGGAAGAAAGAAATGAGACGGTTTTGTGGATGTTAGAGCTGTGCTAAAAGTGGAGCTAATGTGGAGCTAACAACAAGAAAACTAACTTCTGTGACGATGCTCTGAGGAAAACATCCTCTACAAACCTGGACAGATCAGGAGCCACAGGTAAAAACACAGGTCAGAGTGTAATAAAGTCTGAACATGACTGTGACACACTAATGTGACTATGACACAAACACAATGACCTCATTTGTGTCACTACATGAATCATTTGTCACTGAGATCAGCTTAAACTATGAAAATAGAAGCTCATATTGAGTTTGAGCAGAAACATGTCTGTGATATCAACATTTCACATGAGAAATCACATCAAAAGTCCATGTTCCTGTTCCTGCTGCTGCTGAACATGGACTCAGTCTTTCACCTGCTGCACATTTGTGCAACAGTCTATTATTATTCTACTATTACGGCTGTAAAAAATATGTTTATTTCTTATATTTTTTATTGTTTTATTTTGTACATAATATTTGTCCGACAATTTGACAAAAGAGTTTGGTTTGATGGAAACTGTGGCTCATAACTTATTCTATATTTTCAAGGCCAGAGGGGTAAATTAACGTGTGTTTGTATTAAGTGGTGAGTCAGTTCAGGTGTTCAGAGAACTATAAAGAACTACAGAGAACTACAAAGAACTACAGATAACTACACAGACGTGGAAATGTTACTTAGTACATTTAAATGTTTTTTTAGATCTTGAGAAGTTTATTTTGTTAAGTCAAATACAATATTTTTCAGTTCCAAATACCTATTTAACAATATTTAACAATAGATTGAATGTTTATCTCTGTAGATCAACTCTGAAGTTGTGATGCACATAAACTGAAGCTGGTGAAATTACACTTGTTTTTCTTCATACATTTCAGTTTATGAGAACAAACGTGTTTGTAATTTCTTTTAATTGATCCAGTAATTGCTTCAAAAACAGCGTAGGCTTTATAAAGATCTTTATTTCTTATATTTTTAATTGTTTTATGTTTTACGTTATGTTCGGCCCGCGACCCAGCCTCAGCGTCGAAATTCGGCCTGCGGCCCAAAATGAGTTCGACACCCCTGATCTAAATGATATCAACGCATTAATAATCTGGACAACGTTCTACTAAATATATTAAAAACAAATGGGAAAGAGAAGGTGATCTTGTTTTGACAGATGAAGAGTGGGAACAAATGTACATCCCTGAGGAAGTCCACACAATCACATGTCTGAAGGGAGTTTTGTTGGAAATAAATAAATAAAAAAAAGAAAAGTTTTTTTCACCACACCATGTCAAAGTGCCCATTATTCACAAGGAAAATAATGGACTGAAATTCACAGGGCACTGCAGACTGTTTTTGACTTTGCCATCCCTCTCAAATTTAAAACTATGTACTTGGGCCTCAACACTCCTGCCATGGACACAATAAATGGATACCCTTGGAACATACTTTTGGCAGTAGAGAAAAACCAACCACTCCAACGATCAAAGACTGGACTGACATAGTAACAGACATTAGACATTGGACAAATGGAACAAAAGGACATTCAGGCTTAATTTGGAAAAAGGACAAACTTGATCAACTTTGCACAAATGCGACTTAAATGTTAGACTTTTTATGCTATTAACCCTAATGAATAAAACAGCACGAGAAAACATCACAGTGTCGAAAATTAAAATGTATTCTTTTTTTAAACCAGCCAATTCTGAATGAGTCAAACGCTTGTCAAGATTGGTATTGTGTTTCATATATTCCATAATCTGCTTTCTGTGCGTTCTGTGAACCACTGAACCTTTTAGCCCACTTATCAAACATTATTGAGTTAATCCACAGCACAGATAATCAGAGCTACTGAACGAGAACTAATGACCTCATCTCCCGCATGATGACCGTCCTATCTGCGCCCTGCGCCTGCTGTTGGGTAAATACACCAGGATATAAATGCTGCTGTTTATTGCCTGGTGTCGAGCTCTTCTGCTCGGCTCATTTGTCCATCGATCTTCTCTGCTTATGCATTTCCTATTACGGCTACATTATCAGACATCATGTACTGCACTGTGAAAGGTGAGAGGATAATTACAGTCATCAGGATCGCTGGACATTTTGAAACTGGATCGCCGCACCCCTTTGACCTTGGCGGCTCCATGACACATCAGGCTGTAGATGTGTGATGAGCGTGCATGAGATGTATTAGATGTTATGTAGGGATGTGGCCATAAGCAGCAGGGAATGGATTGATTTTTGGAGCGAGCGGAAACACTTGGCAGCAGCTAAAGATCTGCAGTGTCAGGAAGTGTGGAAGTGGGATTTATGCCCTCAGCGCTGTAATCAGGATTAACTAATGTGCAGAGTTTACGTCTTCTCCCTGTGTCTAGGTGGGTTCCAGTTGGGTATTCCAGAAGCCAGATTGGTATGTGTGGCACTCTTGATTTGAGTTCTACATATTATCTGGGATGTCTGCCTGGCATGGCTTCTGCTGAAAGCGGAAAATGCAGAACATGCAGACAAATGTGCATCACAGCAGCGGAACAGAACAATCAACTGTTTGATTAAACCTGTTGAGAGACTTTCCCTCTGCACTTTGTACCACAAACAAAAGGCTCTGTAGAGACTGCAGTTCATCGGTTGGTGGTTCACTTAGGTGCTTCATCTTTGGCGTTCTTGCAAACCACAATGCTGCGCTATGATTGGTTCATTCTCTGCACTTCAGGTGGGTCAGGCCTCATTGCAACAGCAGGAGCGGGCCATTCGTGTGAGTCTTTGCCTTGCTTTGCACTGTGACCAATTTACACAACAACTTCAGGATTAAAATAATTTTGCTCGTTAGTCCGAATGTTTGTGAGAAGGTCACAGTGACATTGAGCCCTTTTCTGGAATTGAATGAACTCTTTACTAAATTTGGTTTATGAAGATTTATTGACCAAATAATTAAACAGATAAATATGAATTTGGGATATGCAAATGAGTCGATAACAGATGGAGAAGCTAAACATGATTGTTCTAGATCTATCCCGATTGTGAAATACATGTGTTTTTCATACGACCAGAAGCACGAGCTGTGATCCTGTGTCGTCTCCAGAGGTCACTCAGGGGTCATGCTGGGAGAGACTGCTCGGTCCCAATCTTACAGTAAAAGTACTTATTTTTGTTGTTTGGACCAACAAAAATTTGTCTGAGGGCCACAGTTGGCCCCCACGCCGTAGTTTGGACATGCCTGCTCTTCCCTATATTAATGGGCTTGTGATCAAAGCCTGTGACTGCAAGGAAACTAACCACCACAAGAACACGGCTCCAACACCACAGCCACAGCTGCAGTGGGTCCAGTCTGAGCGAGGTGTCATCCTGCTGCTGGAGCCAGGCCAAACACAAGTGGCATTGAAGAAGACAGTGACATGTACAGTTTATGGCATCAACCATGATACTGACTGATGAAAATGACTGAAACAGCTCACACTTACAGTTAGGTTCATTTTGGTCTTGGAAAGCAAAAGCAAAAGTGTATTTATTGTTTGAGTCCGTTTGCTCTTTCAGCTTAACCTGGGTCACACCAGATGAATTCTCGTGATATTTGTTTCACAAACTCTTGAGAATCATCTGGTTGTGCTTGCGCTGTTCAGTTTGAGCAGTTTTGGGCCTGACCAATCACAGCGCAGCATTGTAGTTAGTCAAAAGGATGAACCTAAACAAACAAGGCGATACCGACATGTATTTTCTTCTATTTTAGCAAAGTTACAACTATTTTCTTTTTTAAAACGCACACATTTGTGTATTTGAGGACGAGGAAGAAGTCTGAGCTTTGACTTTGACTTTGACTTTGACTCCCAGACTTCTCGCTCCCCAGACACTTCCTCCAACTCCTCCGGGGGGATCCTGAGGCGTTCCCAGGCCAGCCGAGAGACATAGTCCCTCCAGCGTGTCCTGGGTCTTCCCCGGGGCCTCTTCCCGGTGGGACATGCCTGGAACACCTCCCCAGGGAGGCGCCCAGGAGGCTCCGGAACAGATGCCCGAGCCACCTCAGCTGGAGGAGCAGCGGCTCTACTCCGAACTCCCCCCGTGTGGCCGAGCTCCTCACCTTATCTCTAAGGGAGCGCCCAGCCACACGGTGGAGGAAACTCATTTCGACCGCTTGTATCCGCGATCTTGTCCTTTCGGTCATTACTCAAAGCTCATGAATTTGACCAATCAGATTCAAATATTCATCGAGACGTTACGCCTTTTCCTGACGGCTTTTGGCGAGACCTGTCCAGACTGATATTGTGTAGAACTCAGAGTGACACGTTCATCTAACAGAGCCAGGTCTTTATTCGCAGATTGAGAATGACTCTTGGATGAGAGTCGAAAAGTTTTGTTTTTGCAAAGAAACAAAGTCCAGATGAAACAACTGAATTTTTTCTACACAGGCAGAGCCAGGTTACTTTCAGCAGATAAACGTTTGCATAAAACTAACAAAATTGTCCAATCTGCACATAAAGATATTCTATTATTTCACTGAATCCACTTTATCCATAGATTTCTCCGGGACGTTGTAATTTCAGAGTCTGTTTTCTCCCACATAAAGATCAGGCCTTAAAATAGCACCGACACAAACCAAACACCAAACAGAACGGTTGTTTGGATCTGATTCTAAGCCTGATGCATTAGAGTGAAGCAGACATTTGAATGACTTTTCAGACTTTAAGCCGCTACTTTTCCCCCCACGCTTTGAACCCTGCAGTCATTATAAAGGTGCATCTAATTATTATTTTTTACTGGAAAACGGCAATCGAGCAGGAAGTGCAAGCGTTTGACACACAGTAGAAGAAGACGTCTGTGGAAGCACTGTCCAGGGGACACGTCCTGTTTTCTATAGTTTAAGCTTCTGAACACTGTGTTTTATTACAATCAGACTCATATTCACAGAGAAATGACTCTAATGAGGAAGTGACTCTAGACTCAACACAAAGACACGGAGCGTGGACATGTGATATACGGGTCTGCACTTTAGAACCTGCTGCAGTGAAATGAGACTTTCTGGCCCCGCCCTGACTCACGGGTCAAAAGACACATGTCCATCACTACATGGACCATATTCATGTGTAAATATCTCATGTTACAACGTCACACTCACTGGATAAGTACGAGCTCAGGAGCAGATGAACCAGATGAAGACACAGACACAGGTACATCATCAAGGACAGAGGGGGCAGAGGGGGCAGAGGGGACAGAGGGGAAAGTAGGGACAGTAGGGACAGCTGTGATGTGTGTTAAGCTTCAAAATGATGTGTTTTATTACAATCCAACTCATAGTAGAAAAAGCTTCAGTTGTAGTCATCTGGACTCAGTTTTAAAAAATAGACGTTTCGACTCTCATCCAAGAGTCATTGTCAATAAAAGAATTTAGATCGAGAACTCCGATATTAATACTGTTCTGTGGTAAGACCCGCCCATTGGGAGGAGCCTTCCTGAAGTAGAAAGAGTTGTTTGTTTCAACAGAAACTCCCCCCTTGTATCTACCGAGCCTATTCAGAATCTTAATGGGCTGTTAGAATCCTCTTTGTCTTTGTGAGACCCTGGCTCAACCACCCTGAGTACCTGATTAGCATCTAAATGTCCTCTACCTTTCCAGGGGTTCAGTAACCCATTATAAATAACAGGAAGATTAAACCTTAGCCCTCCATTTCTGTTTAAAGAAGGTCTTTCTTTTTTAACAAAAATAGCTTCCTTAACTCCTCTTTCAAACCATCTTTTCTCCTGCTTAAAACCTTCACCTCACCGTCTTCAAACGAGTGATTAGAGGCTTCAAGATGGAGATGCACGGCACTCTGTGGTCCTGAACTTGTATTTCTTCTGTGCTGATAAAGCCTCTTGTGTAGAGGCTGTTTTGTCTCACCTATGTACCGTTCTTTACAGCTTTCTTCCCTGCATTGGATCGAATAAACTACATTGCTCTGTTTTTGAGTCGGCAACTTGTCCTTAGGGTGAACCAGTGTTTGTCTTAAAGTGTTTCCTGGTTTAAAATAAACAGACATGGACGTGCCGAAATGCCCGAAATGCCCTCTCAGCCTGTGGTTACCCCGCCTGGGCTCTCAACAGAGTGAAGAGAACCAAGAAGCAGGACAAAAGGGAAACTGAACAGAGAAGGAAGGGTGTTTCTATCCCTAATCTGTCTGGCCTGTCGGAAAAACTGCAGAGAATTTTTAGACAACACGAAGTCCCTGTTTATTTTAAACCAGGAAACACTTTAAGACAAAAACTGGTTCACCCTAAGGACAAGTTGCAGACTCAAAAACAGAGCAATGTAGTTTATTCGATCCAATGCAGTAAAGAAAGCTGTAAAGAACGGTACATAGGTGAGACAAAACAGCCTCTACACAAGAGGCTTTATCAGCACAGAAGAAATACAAGTTCAGGACCTCAGAGTGCCGTGCATCTCCATCTTGAAGCCTCTAATCACTCGTTTGAAGACGGTGAGGTGAAGGTTTTAAGCAGGAGAAAAGATGGTTTGACAGAGGAGTCAAGGAAGCTATTTTTGTTAAAAAAGAAAGACCTTCTTTAAACAGAAATGGAGGGCTTAGGTTTAATCTTCCTGTTATTTATAATGGGATACTGAACCCCTGGAAAGGTAGAGGACCAGGACCAGGACATTCAGATGCTAATCAGGTACTCAGGGTGGTTGAGCCAGGGTCTCACAAAGACAAAGAGGATTCTAATAGCTCATTAAGATTCTGAATAGGCTCGGTAGATACAAGGGGGGAGTTTCTGTTGAAACAAACAACTCCTTCTACTTCAGGAAGGCTCCTCCCAATGGGCGGGTCTTACCACAGAACAGTATTAATATCGGAGTTCTCGATCTAAATTCTTTTATTGACAATGACTCTTGGATGAGAGTCGAAACGTCTATTTTTTCAAACTGAGTCCAGATGACTACAACTGAAGCTTTTTCTACTATGGAACACGCCTGGACGAATGAGGGATTACACCGACAATCCAACTCATATTCACTGAGATATTAGTCTAATTAGTCCTGCAGTGCAGTGGACCTCGGGTGCTCAGTGAGACCTCCGGTTCAAAAGACGCATCACAACCACTTTTATTTCTGTGTGAATATCTCATGTTACAATGTGGCACCTGCAGTTTGTCAGGTGCGGCCCGAATGTGGACAAGTTAACTGTTTTCTTTTCAGTGGGCTCTAGTTCACTCAATACCAAATAAGATATATGTGTTGTAACACAGCCTTATCTGCAATATTCTGGTCCATACTGCATCGAAAACCTGTGCTACTTGTGCATGCAGATCTGTGAGTCATGGCACGTCTAAATGCTCTTGAGTTCACGCTGACATGAGCGCTGAGGGGCCCTCCTCCGGCCTCCTGACATCACCCAGCACAAGGTCATGTTTTAGCCAGGACAGGGGGCTGCTGCGGGGCACGCAGAGGTATCGGGATCACGCCCTCTGCTGGAGCTGATGTGGAGCCGCCCTGACACCTAACATTCCACTCCTGTGCACTCATATCTCCTGCTCTATCTTCTCAAACAGAAAAGAGCAGGGTCATGTTTGAGTAGTGACCTGCTCTGCTAATGCACAATATCTATGTCCTGAATGTCAGAGTGTCTACTCCAGTAGGCCTCCACGAAAAGTGATCTCAAAACACATTATTGTCTACTATTCTACAGTAGTATGAACACATACATACACATTGTAATGAAAAAAAAAAACACAAGTATTTTAATTAGGGCAGTCAATGTTAAAGGAATTATGGAGGATTTTTTGGAATTATGGAGGATTTTTTGGAATTATGGAGGATTTTTTCGGAGTCTCATTTCCTCATGGCATGGACAGTCGATGAATCCTCCCACATATCAATCATCCCTTTCATCCTACTGCTCACCTGCGGCCTCCTTCTGGCTCGTTCCCATAGCAGCACGTTTCCCTGGCTGCACATGCGTGGTTGATATGCTGGTGTGTGTTTAGCGAGTTCCTTCAGTTCCTTCAGTGTTCTGGCTGAAGGACGGCAGAGGAAGACTGTGTTCGAGCTCAAAAGAGACGCAAATCTGCAGAGACGAGCGATGATGCGATCTGTCGCGCAAATGCACCTGCAGCAGCGAGGCTGTTCAGTGTTTCTGCGCGGGGGTGAGTGTGGGGGATGAGTGTGAGGGGTGAGTGTGAGGGGTGGTTTGGGAGGTGAGTGTGAGGGGTGAGTGTGAGGGGTGAGTGTGAGGGGTGAGTGTGGGAGGTGAGTGTGTGGGGTGAGTGTGGGGGGTGAGTGTGAGGGGTGAGTGTGAGGGGTGAGTGTGGGAGGTGAGTGTGAGGGGTGAGTGTGAGGGGTGAGTGTGAGGGGTGAGTGTGGGAGGTGAGTGTGGGGGGTGAGTGTGGGAGGTGAGTGTGGGAGGTGAGTGTGGGGGGTGAGTGTGAGGGGTGAGTGTGAGGGGTGAGTGTGAGGAGTGAGTGTGAGGGGTGAGTGTGGGAGGTGAGTGTGGGGGGTGAGTGTGGGAGGTGAGTGTGGGAGGTGAGTGTGAGGGGTGAGTGTGAGGGGTGAGTGTGAGGGGGTGAGTGTGAGGAGTGAGTGGGGGGGTGAGTGTGGGGGGTGAGTGTGAGGGGTGAGTGTGGGAGGTGAGTGTGAGGGGTGAGTGTGAGGGGTGAGTGTGGGGGGTGAGTGTGAGGGGTGAGTGTGGGAGGTGAGTGTGAGGGGTGAGTGTGAGGGGTGAGTGTGAGGGGTGAGTGTGGGAGGTGAGTGTGGGGGGTGAGTGTGGGAGGTGAGTGTGAGGGGTGAGTGTGAGGGGTGAGTGTGGGGGGTGAGTGTGGGAGGTGAGTGTGGGAGGTGAGTGTGAGGCGTGAGTGTGGGGGGTGAGTGTGAGGGGTGAGTGTGGGAGGTGAGTGTGAGGGGTGAGTGTGTGGGGTGAGTGTGGGGGGTGAGTGTGAGGGGTGAGTGTGGGAGGTGAGTGTGAGGGCTGAGTGTGAGGGGTGAGTGTGAGGGGTGAGTGTGGGAGGTGAGTGTGGGGGGTGAGTGTGGGAGGTGAGTGTGGGAGGTGAGTGTGAGGGGTGAGTGTGAGGGGTGAGTGTGAGGGGGAGTGTGAGGGGGTGAGTGTGAGGAGTGAGTGGGGGGGTGAGTGTGGGGGGTGAGTGTGAGGGGTGAGTGTGGGAGGTGAGTGTGAGGGGTGAGTGTGAGGGGTGAGTGTGGGAGGTGAGTGTGGGGGGTGAGTGTGGGAGGTGAGTGTGGGAGGTGAGTGTGAGGGGTGAGTGTGAGGGGTGAGTGTGAGGGGGAGTGTGAGGGGTGAGTGTGGGAGGTGAGTGTGGGAGGTGAGTGTGAGGGGTGAGTGTGGGGGGTGAGTGTGAGGGGTGAGTGTGGGAGGTGAGTGTGAGGGGTGAGTGTGAGGGGTGAGTGTGAGGGGTGAGTGTGAGGGGTGAGTGTGGGAGGTGAGTGTGGGGGGTGAGTGTGGGAGGTGAGTGTGAGGGGTGAGTGTGAGGGGTGAGTGTGAGGGGTGAGTGTGGGGGGTGAGTGTGGGAGGTGAGTGTGGGAGGTGAGTGTGAGGGGTGAGTGTGGGAGGTGAGTGTGGGAGGTGAGTGTGAGGCGTGAGTGTGGGGGGTGAGTGTGAGGGGTGAGTGTGAGGCGTGAGTGTGGGGGGTGAGTGTGGGAGGTGAGTGTGAGGGGTGAGTGTGGGAGGTGAGTGTGAGGCGTGAGTGTGGGGGGTGAGTGTGGGAGGTGAGTGTGAGGGGTGAGTGTGAGGGGAGTGTGCACATGCGCTTGAGTTCTCAAATCGGCAAAAAATCCTCCATTATTCCTTTAAAGGTGCTGTATCTGATTTATCTTGTCTTAAATGTGAAAAAAAAGAAGTAGTTCTTTTTAAACTGTTTACAGCTCACCTCATGCATCCTGAGCCTGCTGATTCAACATGAGTTTATAAATGACTTTCACAACTTTCAGAGCCAAGAGCAGAGTTTACACAGGAAAGCTAACAAACATTAGCATGTTAATAGTGCACTTCTTGCTTTGCAGAGATGAACTCTCCAACACAAGCTTGTAGAACCAGAGCGGACAGCTCTGTTTTAGAGCTCTGCACATGTGCTCTGAGGACAAACTCAAACCACCTGAAGAAACCTGTGACTGAGCATGTGCAGAGGAGAAGTGAAGCAACAGCAGTGCCACGTTTCAACAAATTACTTAAATCTTTTAGGACATCCAGGAAGATGACTGCCTTGTTCTCGAGTTCTGGCTTCAGTCGTATCCGTGGAAACAATCCGTCCATTTTTACGAGTTCAACAGAGGAGACCCAATGTTTACACACAAAAAGTTACAGTATTATTAAAATCAGCACCATAGTCACGAATATATTTGCGAAGAGACTGGACTCTTATTTTGTGAACATGTCTAAGAAAAACAAGGGAAAAACGCCGCCGAGAATCAGGCTAGCAGTGCTGCAACTAAGCTAGCTGCTAGCCTCTGAGCATTCAGGCGGGAATTGTGCCACTTCTGCACGGGCTGCTGCGCACTCGGGCCCCGCTGCTGAAGGATGGGCCCAAAACGGAGTCCCTTAAATATTTAGGTGTGGTCCTCCATAAAGAACTGTCAACAATCAAAACTATACTCCTCTTTTCTCCACTATAAAAAGATCACTCTTATCTTATACTCAAGTCAAAACTTTGAATCCAATTCAAAACTTTACAATTATCAAAAGAAAAAGGAGGCAAGTTTACCTTGTATGAATAATGACTTTATTTCAGCTCAAATCAGAGCGTTGCTGGTGTGACACAGAATATGAAGCTCAATGGAAACATACTGAGAGTCATGTGGTGCCGGGGGTTCCTGTACAGGTCTTATACTGAGAGTAATGTAGTGCCGGGGGTTCCTGTACAGGTCTTATACTGAGAGTCATGTGGTGCCGGGGGTTCCTGTACAGGTCTTATACTGAGAGTCATGTGGTGCCGGGGGTTCCTGTACAGGTCTTATACTGAGAGTCATGTGGTGCCGGGGGTTCCTGTACAGGTCTTATACTGAGAGTCATGTGGTGCCGGGGGTTCCTGTACAGGTCTTATACTGAGAGTCATGTGGTGCCGGGGGTTCCTGTACAGGTCTTATACTGAGAGTCATGTGGTGCCTGAGGTTCCTGTACAGGTCTTGTACTGAGAGTCATGTGGTGCCGGGGGTTCCTGTACAGGTCTTATACTGAGAGTCATGTGGTGCCGGGGGTTCCTGTACAGGTCTTATACTGAGAGTCATGTGGTGCCGGGGGTTCCTGTACAGGTCTTATACTGAGAGTCATGTGGTGCCGGGGGTTCCTGTACAGGTCTTATACTGAGAGTCATGTGGTGCCGGGGGTTCCTGTACAGGTCTTATACTGATAGTCATGTGGTGCCGGGGGTTCCTGTACAGGTCTTATACTGAGAGTCATGTGGTGCCGGGGGTTCCTGTACAGGTCTTATACTGAGAGTCATGTGGTGCCGGAGGTTCCTGTACAGGTCTTATACTGAGAGTCATGTGGTGCCGGGGGTTCCTGTACAGGTCTTATACTGAGAGTCATGTGGTGACGGGGGTTCCTGTACAGGTCTTATAATGAGAGTCATGTGGTGCCGGGGGTTGCTGTACAGGTCTTATACTGAGAGTAATGTGGTGCCGGAGGTTCCTGTACAGGTCTTATACTGAGAGTCATGTGGTGCCGGGGGTTCCTGTCCAGGTCTTATACTGAGAGTCATGTGGTGCCAGGGGTTCCTGTACAGGTCTTATACTGAGAGTCATGTGGTGCCGGGGGTTCCTGTACAGGTCTTATACTGAGAGTCATGTGGTGCCGGGGGTTCCTGTACAGCTCTTATACTGAGAGTCATGTGGTGCCGGGGGTTCCTGTACAGGTCTTATACTGAGAGTCATGTGGTGCCGGGGGTTCCTGTACAGGTCTTATACTGAGAGTCATGTGGTGCCGGGGGTTCCTGTACAGGTCTTATACTGAGAGTCATGTGGTGCCGGGGGTTCCTGTACAGGTCTTATACTGAGAGTCATGTGGTGCCGGGGGTTCCTGTACAGGTCTTATACTGATAGTCATGTGGTGCCGGGGGTTCCTGTACAGGTCTTATACTGAGAGTCATGTGGTGCCGGGGGTTCCTGTACAGGTCTTATACTGAGAGTCATGTGGTGCCGGGGGTTCCTGTACAGGTCTTATACTGAGAGTCATGTGGTGCCGGAGGTTCCTGTACAGGTCTTATACTGAGAGTCATGTGGTGCCGGGGGTTCCTGTACAGGTCTTATACTGAGAGTCATGTGGTGCCGGGGGTTCCTGTGCAGGTCTTATACTGAGAGTCATGTGGTGCCGGGGGTTCCTGTACAGGTCTTATACTGAGAGTCATGTGGTGCCGGGGGTTCCTGTACAGGTCTTATACTGAGAGTCATGTGGTGCCGGGGGTTCCTGTACAGGTCTTATACTGAGAGTCATGTGGTGCCGGGGGTTCCTGTACAGGTCTTATACTGAGAGTCATGTGGTGCCGGGGGTTCCTGTACAGGTCTTATACTGAGAGTCATGTGGTGCCGGGGGTTCCTGTACAGCTCTTATACTGAGAGTCATGTGGTGCCGGGGGTTCCTGTACAGGTCTTGTACTGAGAGTCATGTGGTGCCGGGGGTTCCTGTACAGTTCTTATACTGAGAGTCATGTGGTGCCTTTAACCCTGGAACATGTGACCATAGATTCATTATGAAACAGTGTCCAGGCTTAAACTGGAGCCAGTCGGACTTTTAAATAGGAACATTTATTTAGATTTATGAATTAAGAATATTTATAAAATGATACATTTGTATGTTATGTTTAACCTGTTATCATCCACCTGTCCACCGGCGAGCATTTTCCATATCTCAAATATTCTCTTACATCATCACTTTTATTTCCGTGGTGGTAGCTTTAATTCTGTTCATCCTTGTGCTCAGTCTGTTCGTAAGGATCCACTGAACAACAATATCCACTTGTATTTTTCCTGAAGTTTTCCGATTTTGAGATATTGTCAAGTAAACAAAGTTTTCTTCTTTGACGATATTCAGGATTAAGACTCGTCCGGTGCATTTCTCCGTCCATAACAAATGACCTGTTATAAGATGGTGTTTGGCATCGATCTCTTCCTCAGACTGTTTCCTACAGAATGAGACCATCCACCATCTGTCACCGGATTTGTTCTCTACAGCCTCCGGAGGAAAAAATGCGCCGGTTCCGACGCGCGAAGCTAACGTGTTTTTAGCCACATAGCTAACGTCAGCAGTGACTTAGCGGACTTTGATTGACATATTATTCTAGCCAATAAAAATAGCTTTCGAATGGGGGGCGGGACTTAGAACTTATTCACACAGAATCCTCCCATCCTCTCCTCCCTCTTCCCCTCCCCCTCTGGATCTCACTCCCACACCTCCTCAGAACTTAAATACATGCGTTTCCTGTCATATCTTTAGTCCTTTTACTTTGTCTCTGTAAAGTAAAGTATCTTGTGTGTAAAAAGCACAATGTAGTTTGATGTATTATTATCAGTATTCATTATCAATTGCCTGGATGTTTTTATAAACCGGGACACTTGGGCTGAGCAAAATGGAAATTAATTATTTTTATATTTTTGTTTAAAATAATTCCCCCCAAAACAGGCCTGGTTTAGTTTTTCTAATCACACATGATGTTTTATTAATGCAGCAGAAGAGTTAGTGGAATGTAACCCATTTCTCTGAGCACTTTCACAATGAGTGTTTTTGAATAACATCATCAGAGCAACATCTGTGTCAGTCCAACACCAAGAAAATAGAATGAAATATGGAAAGTGCAGCTCTAAATCTGGAACCGCGTCACGACTGCAACTGAGACGCAAAGCCATGTTTACAATGACATTCTTCATCTAGTTCAGTGAGTAACGCCAGAGGAGGAGGAGCTCAGGGAAAAGGGCTCCAAACTAAAGGGATGGAATGTTAATAGCTTCTATAAAGCATGTTATAATCGCGGTGGCAGAGTGGCTAGCACTTATGCCAGGTGGGTTTCCTCCGGCTACTGTCGTTCTGACCGACCCGTGCAGCAGATGTTCCAACACATGTATCAAGCAGAAAATGATGATATTTGTCTTTTGAAGACAGCGACTTCCCAGGAGGAGATGGGTATCTGCCTCTGTATCTACCTGTGTTGCACCAATGAAATTTCCCCATGTGGGACAATAAAGGAATATCTTATCTTATCTTATCTTATAGGGTCAGCAGCAGGTGAGCTTCAGGTCAAATGGGGCTCGTTGAGAAAGAAAGAACCTCTGATGTTTAGGATGATTCATTTACTGTAAAGAGGCGCTTGGTGGTGTTTGCCTCAGAATCACTGCTTCAACAGATTCTTTTTGTACCGCAATAGAACTTAAAGAGTGAATATTTAAGTCAAACATTATTTGTTATCTGAAAGGAGTTCTGAGTGCTGCCCGGTGGTGGAGTGGTTAAGGCACAGCACACATATGTGACTGGCCACGGGAAAAAACGCCACAAGTCGGCCCGGACCAAACTGAGATAAAGCCAAAATAAGATTTTTTTTTTCAAATGTGTGATTTTCGTTTTTTTGCAGAATGTGCAAGTTGAAGTTATGAATGAGCCCCTCCCCCTCTGTGCTTCAGATAACACTATTGGTTGTCTTGAACGTATACATTAAGCTGTTAAAAATTGGTACTTTTCTTTTTCCAGCGCTCCTGGGGACGTCACCTATTTACAGCCAGCGCATTGTTGATATTTTTTGGCCAATCAACTGCTAGCCACATGGCTACTTAAAACACCGTCATATTCGTGGTGTTGAAGATTGAATACGAGCACAAAAAGAAAAAAAGATCCACGAAAAGAAGGCGGGATCTTCTCAAAATAGGTTGAAGCTCAAAAGACGTAATTTTTTTCGTCTCTCTCTGGACCCCTTCCCCCCCCCCAAAAGACTTTGTCTGGCATCACATAAAATTGTACGCGTTGATAAAACGATAGTAGCTTGATAGACCTACTCACCTCTAGTGAACATCCCTGAACATCCTTTGGTAAGTTTATCAGTAGAAGTTATGAACTCTCCAAATAATGTCACCTGTCACTCATGTTTGTTTACTCAAGCCACATGGTCACGGGCCCCAGGGGCCCTAGGGGCCCTACGGCACGTTCCATTCAACCCAAACTGTGAGATGACCACATTGAGATTTATAGCTTTTCCAACTTTTCTGCACCAGCCGCGTTGGCGACGGCGAAGCCCGCCCCGCTCCCTGTGCTGGCCACGGCGCCGAGCCCCGTTTTCTCAGTGAAAGGTTTTGATAGTTGTTTACATTCAAATGACCACAACTTATATGATCAGATGTGCATGAGTGAGACATCATTGGATAGCTTTGAATTCTCTCAAAATGTCTCTGGGGAGACTTGTGACTGATTTTCATACGGCTGGTCACATATGCCAAAATACTGCATGTCCTACCTTCTCTCATCCCCATTTCACGCTCACATTTCCTGTCTAATAAAGCCTTCAGGCCAAACATTTAAAAATAGAAATAAAAAAGAAGAAAGGAGCTCTGAGTAGAGCTGCTGTTCCTCCACTTTGACATGTGCCAGTTTTCAAAGTTCTTCAGTCTTAAGCTTTAAAATGAATAATACCTGGACAATAACAACTCTGCATAGTCATAAGACAAACACACTTTTCATGCACAAAGGCCAGTTTAAAGGTGCACAGGGAGCATAATATATGTAACATGATCCAAATGCATGACATAAAGAGAGGCGTAGGGGCTTTGCAGAGAAGTGAAAGAAATGCCGAAAAAGCAGAGGAGAAACTGAAGTAGTTTACTCTAGCTTTATTCATGTCGCAGTTTAGTGAATGGCTGCGCTCTGCCTTCTGATTAAAAGTATAATTCAGCTCAAATTGAATAGAATTTCTTAAGAAAACATGGGTTATGGGAGGACAGAAAGGGGCTCACGCAGCAGAGCATGGAGACCCTCTGGAAGGGTTCTTTTAATGGCAAAGAGTTCCTAGGAACCAGTCGAATCGGGGCTATTGTCTGTAACATTCCGAGTTGTGTTAAAAGTGTATGTTTTGGTAAGGCTCCCCGCACGGCTCAAACTAAGAAACACTTTCCTTGTTCTTATATATGAGTCAGATCTAAGAAACAGCTCAGACGGAAAAAGCAATTGTGTCTTTCTTAACTACATTGTTGAGTTCAAAAACAGCTCCCTTAATCTCCTCCGCACACTCCCTCAGATAGACTCCCATTCCTCTGGCCCTGCTCTCCATTCTGCTCTCCGGCCTGGTACCCCGCTGATGAAAAGCCGCTGTCAGAGCTGCGGGACATTTGGCTCAGACAAACGGCCCTCCACGTGATTGGTTGTTGATTGTTTGATTGGATTTGGTGCTCTCTTCTCCCGTCTCTCTTATTTATCCCAGCACGCCGGCATCGTTTCATCAGCCGCCCTCCTAATCTGATATCATTCTCCCAAACAAACACGTAATAAGTGGCCGGACTAGCGGTGATAGCGTTAGCGTACTAGCCGTGATAGCATTAGCGCCAGGCTGACAGAGACACATGGACAGCTCATCAGAACGGAGAAACCAGAGACGCAGAGTGCAGTCCATTTACTGAGTCACAGTCGTTTATCTGCAGCGTTTGTGGAGTCGCTGGGGCAGACGAGTAGCATCTCACGTAGCATCTTTGAATAGTAGCAATGTCCAAACCTGGGACGTCTTCTGGAAGTTAAGATGTCCTCATGTTTTCTCTGCAGGATCTGTACCTCACCAAGCCTCAGTCGCTGTTGGATTCTGTCACAAGACGGGCCACATTTGGTTGCTCTTAAACTTTTTGAAATGATTTAGCTCTAAATTGTTTATGTTTTAGGTCACCAAAAGTGGACTCTGGATCCCGACCCAAACACAGGACCCTCTGAACCCTGACCTCTGAACCCTGACCTCTGGACCTGCTCTGTAGTACATGACTGAAGGAGAGTCCTCAGGCCGATGAGAGATCCACTTTTCAGAGGTTTTATTCACATTTTGAGTGCGGTAAAAGCAGCTTTTGTGTTTATTCCTGGAGCTTCTCCAACGTAACGGTGGACATTACATTTGACGGGCCGTGGCCTGGGTGGGACGACACGTGCCTTAGTTTCCATGTTTTGTTGGATGTCTGTTCTCTCTCTGCTCTTGTTTTGTTCTACTGTTTATTTATTGTTTGTTCTGTTTGATCAAAATTAAAACAAATAAATAAATGTTCATTTGCACTATATTTGGAACGTTCCGTCTGTCTTCTTTTTAAGTAAATGTCACTTTTCTTCTAATAAGACATTTATTTTTCAAGCCTTCCGAATTGAACTAACGTCTGGATTAGAACATTCCATAGGCCGTTCCGTTCTTATGCACGTGTACTCGCTGCAGGATCCTCTTAGCTTTGGTACAGCATCTGTTGGTTTGGGTTTTGATGGCGTCTCCTTCCTCTTGTGCCCATGTGAAGGTTCCATCATGAAACACATTTACACAACTGTGTTCCTGTCAGGAAAGTCCAAATCAAACACTTCAGACTGATGTAAGACTCCAAACATGATGCCAAGGGCTAATCCTGCTGTGGCCAGCTCCATGAAGAGAGAGAGCCTGTGACCTCTGACCTTATTGACCGCTGTAAAGTGAGTAGTCAGCGCTGACACAGGAGGGGAGAGAGAGGGAGAGGAGAGAGAGAGGGAGGAGAAAGAGGGAGAGGGGAGAGAGAGAGAGGGAGGAGAGAGAGGGGAGAGGGAGGAGAGAGAGGGGGAGGAGAGAGAGAGAGAGAGGGAGAGGGGAGAGAGAGAGAGGGAGGAGAGAGAGGGGGAGGAGAGAGAGAGAGAGAGGGAGAAGGGAGAGAGAGAGGGGGAGGAGAGAGAGAGAGAGGGGGGGAGAGAGAGGGGGAGGAGAGAGAGAGAGAGAGAGGGAGGAGAGCGAGGGGGAGAGAGTGTGTGTTAGCAGCGCTCCACTGTGTGCTGCGTTGGCATGGGTACCAGCTTTTCAGGTTTTTCTCTTTTTTCCTTGCAGTTTCCTGCTGTACAATCGCTGTGAAGCCCTTTGCGGCCCCTGTGCGGGCCCCTGTGTGGGCCCCTCCCCCACACCTCTCACATGCCAAGACAAAGACCGAGGATTTCATACCATGAGAGTCATAACGGTGGCAGTTAAAGCCGCCATGATGTCTGTGCTGAGCAGTTGAATTACTGCATATGTTTGAACAAATGTACTGTTGATTGTTGGCTCTGTAAACACTACGGTGAAGGGCGGTGGGCCTTTTTGTTGTGATTATGCCAAGTATTGTCATACTGATTGTATTTGATCGTCTCAGATATTATATTGATATGTCTCAGTGTGTTTATACAGATCGATGCGGGCGGTCGATGTTTCCATCTGCACGTTCTGATGCGTGTGATTGGCAGCTGGACCAGTCAATCATGACCACACAAACTCCATCTGTATCAAAACAAACATTTACGGGAAAACAGAAAAGAAAAACATGTCTTACTCCTGCTGAATCAATGAGCGAAGCACCAAACCCAGTAAATCTGAGGCGAGAGAAGTTTGGTTTTGTTCTAAATGATAGATGACCAATGAACACTCAGTGAGCTTGACCCGAGGCACGGTCA
>NW_027316500.1:38230294-38393727 GCF_026437365.1 Eucyclogobius newberryi | reverse complement strand
GGGAGAGGGAGAAAGAGAGAGAGAGAGAAGAGGGGGAGAGGGAGAGGGAGAGAGAGAAGAGGGGGAGAGAGAGAGAGAAAGAGAGAGAGAGAGGGGAAGAGAGAGAGAGAGGGGAAGAGAGAGAGAGAGAAGAGGGGGAGAGAGAAATGAGAAAGAGAAACAAGGGAGGAAAAGAGAGAGACAAGAGCAAGAGAAGAGGAAGAGAGAAACAAATAGGGGGAAAAGATAGAGAGAAGAGAGCGGGAGAGAAGTGGGGTTATAAAACAGTGGTTCCTGTCCAGCGTGTCCATATGTCCAGCGTGTCCAGCGTGTCCATATGTCCAGCGTGTCATGTGTCCAGCACGTCCATATGTCCAGCGTGTCCATGTGTCCAGCACGTCCATATGTCCAGCTTGTCTATATATCCAGAGTGTCCAGCGTGTCCATATGTCCAGCGTTGTCCATGTGTCCAGCACGTCCATATGTCCAGCGTGTCCATGTGTCCAGTATGTCTATATATCCAGAGTGTCCAGCACGTCCATATGTCCAGCTTGTCTATATATCCAGAGTGTCCAGCGTTGTCCATATGTCCAGCACGTCCATATGTCCAGCTTGTCTATATATCCAGAGTGTCCAGCGTGTCCATATGTCCAGCGTGTCCATGTGTCCAGTATGTCTATATATCCAGAGTGTCCAGCACGTCCATATGTCCAGCTTGTCTATATATCCAGAGTGTCCAGCGTGTCCATATGTCCATGTGTCCATATGTCCAGCTTGTCTATATATCCAGAGTGTCCAGCGTGTCCATATGTCCAGCGTGTTCATATGTCCAGCTTGTCTATATATCCGGAGTGTCCAGCGTGTCCATATGTCCAGCGTGTCCATATGTCCAGCGTGTCCATGTGTCCAGCGTGTTCATATGTCCAGCATGTCCATGTGTCCAGCGTGTCCATATGTCCAGCGTGTCTATATGTCCAGCGTGTCCATATGTCCAGCGTGTCCATATGTCCAGCGTGTCTATATGTCCAGCGTGTTCATATGTCCAGCGTGTCCATATGTCCCAGCGTGTCCATGTGTCCAGCGTGTCCATATGTCCAGCGTGTCCATGTGTCCAGTGTGTCTATATGTACAGCGTGTTCATATGTCCAGCGTGTCCATATGTCCAGCGTGTCCATGTGTCTATATGTCCAGCGTGTCCATGTGTCCGGCGTGTCCATGTGTCCAGCGTGTCCATATGTCCAGCGTGTCCAGCATGTCCATGTGTCCAGCGTGTCCATGTGTCCAGCGTGTTCATTTGTCCAGCATGTCCAGCGTGTCCATATGTCCAGCGTGTCCAGCATGTCCATGTGTCCAGCGTGTCCATATGTCCAGCGTGTTCATTTGTCCAGCATGTCCATATGTCCAGCGTCTCAAACTCTCTCTGTACAGCAGGTCCTCCCCACCTGTCCTCCTTCCTCCACCTGTCCTCCTTCCTCCACCTGTCCTCCTTCCTTCACCTGTCCTCCTTCATCCACCTGTCCTCCTTCCTCCACCTGTCCTCCTTCCTCCACCTGTCCTCCTTCCTTCACCTGTCCTCCTTCATCCACCTGTCCTCCTTCCTCCACCTGTCCTCCTTCCTCCACCTGTCCTCCTTCCTTCACCTGTCCTCCTTCATCCACCTGTCCTCCTTCCTCCACCTGTCCTGCTTCATCCACCTGTCCTCCTTCCTCCACCTGTCCTCCTTCATCCACCTGTCCTCCTTCCCTCACCTGTCCTGCTCCCTCCACCTGTCCTCCTTCATCCACCTGTCCTCCTTCCCTCACCTGTCCTCCTCCCTCCACCTGTCCTCCTTCATCCACCTGTCCTCCTTCCCTCACCTGTCCTCCTCCCTCCACCTGTCCTCCTTCCCTCACCTGTCCTACATCCTCCACCTGTCCTCCTTCATCCACCTGTCCTCCTTCCTCCACCTGTCCTCCTTCCTCCACCTGTCCTCCTTCATCCACCTGTCCTCCTTCCCTCACCTGTCACCCTCCCTCCACCTGTCCTCCTTCCCTCACCTGTCCTACATCCTCCACCTGTCCTCCTTCATCCACCTGTCCTCCTTCCCCCACCTGTCCTCCTTCATCCACCTGTCCTCCTTCCTCCACCTGTCCTCCTTCATCCACCTGTCCTCCTTCCTCCACCTGTCCTCCTTCCTCCACCTGTCCTCCTTCATCCACCTGTCCTCCTTCCCTCACCTGTCCTCCTCCCTCCACCTGTCCTCCTTCATCCACCTGTCCTCCTTCCTCCACCTGTCCTCCTTCCTCCACCTGTCCTCCTTCATCCACCTGTCCTCCTTCCTCCACCTGTCCTCCTTCATCCACCTGTCCTCCTTCCTCCACCTGTCCTCCTTCCTCCACCTGTCCTCCTTCATCCACCTGTCCTCCTTCATCCACCTGTCCTCCTTCATCCACCTGTCCTCCATCCTCGACCTGTCCTCCTTCCTCCACCTGTCCTCCTTCCTCCACCTGTCCTCCTTCATCCACCTGTCCTCCTTCCCTCACCTGTCCTCCTACCTCCACCTGTCCTCCATCCTCCACCTGTCCTCCATCCTCCATTTGTCCTCCTTCATCCACCTGTCCTCCTTCCTCCACCTGTCCTCCTTCCTCCACCTGTCCTCCTTCATCCACCTGTCTTCCTTCATCCACCTGTCCTCCTTCATCCACCTGTCCTACATCCTCCACCTGTCCTCCTTCATCCACTCCTTCCTCCACCTGTCCTCCTTCCTCCACCTGTCCTCCTCCCTCCTCTGTCCTCCTTCCCTCACCTGTCCTCCTTCCTCCACCTGTCCTCCTTCCTCCACCTGTCCTCCTTCATCCACCTGTCCTCCTTCCTCCACCTGTCCTCCTTCATCCACCTGTCCTCCTTCCTCCACCTGTCCTCCTTCATCCACCTGTCCTCCTTCATCCACCTGTCCTCCATCCTCGACCTGTCCTCCTTCCTCCACCTGTCCTCCTTCCTCCACCTGTCCTCCTTCATCCACCTGTCCTCCTTCCCTCACCTGTCCTCCTACCTCCATCTGTCCTCCATCCTCCACCTGTCCTCCATCCTCATTTGTCCTCCTTCATCCACCTGTCCTCCTTCCTCCACCTGTCCTCCTTCCTCCACCTGTCCTCCTTCATCCACCTGTCCTCCTTCCCTCACCTGTCCTCCTACCTCCACCTGTCCTCCATCCTCCATTTGTCCTCCATTTGTCCTCCTTCATCCACCTGTCCTCCTTCCTCCACCTGTCCTCCTTCCTCCACCTTTCCTCCTTCCTCCACCTGTCCTCCTTCCTCCACCTGTCCTCCTTCCTTCACCTGTCCTCCTTCATCCACCTGTCCTCCTTCATCCACCTGTCCTCCTTCCCTCACCTGTCCTCCTCCCTCCACCTGTCCTCCTTCATCCACCTGTCCTCCTTCCCTCACCTGTCCTCCTCCCTCCACCTGTCCTCCTTCATCCACCTGTCCTCCTTCCCTCACCTGTCCTCCTCCCTCCACCTGTCCTCCTTCCCTCACCTGTCCTACATCCTCCACCTGTCCTCCTTCATCCACCTGTCCTCCTTCCTCCACCTGTCCTCCTTCCTCCACCTGTCCTCCTTCATCCACCTGTCCTCCTTCCCTCACCTGTCCTCCTCCCTCCACCTGTCCTCCTTCCCTCACCTGTCCTACATCCTCCACCTGTCCTCCTTCATCCACCTGTCCTCCTTCCTCCACCTGTCCTCCTTCATCCACCTGTCCTCCTTCCTCCACCTGTCCTCCTTCATCCACCTGTCCTCCTTCCTCCACCTGTCCTCCTTCCTCCACCTGTCCTCCTTCATCCACCTGTCCTCCTTCCCTCACCTGTCCTCCTCCCTCCACCTGTCCTCCTTCCCTCACCTGTCCTCCTTCCCTCACCTGTCCTACATCCTCCACCTGTCCTCCTTCATCCACCTGTCCTCCTTCCTCCACCTGTCCTCCTTCCTCCACCTGTCCTCCTTCATCCACCTGTCCTCCTTCCCTCACCTGTCCTCCTCCCTCCACCTGTCCTCCTTCCCTCACCTGTCCTACATCCTCCACCTGTCCTCCTTCATCCACCTGTCCTCCTTCCTCCACCTGTCCTCCTTCATCCACCTGTCCTCCTTCCTCCACCTGTCCTCCTTCATCCACCTGTCCTCCTTCATCCACCTGTCCTCCTTCCTCCACCTGTCCTCCTTCATCCACCTGTCCTCCTTCCTCCACCTGTCCTCCTTCCTCCACCTGTCCTCCTTCATCCACCTGTCCTCCTTCATCCACCTGTCCTCCTTCATCCACCTGTCCTCCATCCTCGACCTGTCCTCCTTCCTCCACCTGTCCTCCTTCCTCCACCTGTCCTCCTTCATCCACCTGTCCTCCTTCCCTCACCTGTCCTCCTACCTCCACCTGTCCTCCATCCTCCACCTGTCCTCCATCCTCCATTTGTCCTCCTTCATCCACCTGTCCTCCTTCCTCCACCTGTCCTCCTTCCTCCACCTGTCCTCCTTCATCCACCTGTCTTCCTTCATCCACCTGTCCTCCTTCCTCCACCTGTCCTACATCCTCCACCTGTCCTCCTTCATCCACTCCTTCCTCCACCTGTCCTCCTTCCTCCACCTGTCCTCCTCCCTCCTCTGTCCTCCTTCCCTCATCTGTCCTCCTTCCTCCACCTGTCCTCCTTCCTCCACCTGTCCTCCTTCCTCCACCTGTCCTCCTTCCTCCACCTGTCCTCCTTCATCCACCTGTCCTCCTTCCTCCACCTGTCCTCCTTCCTCCACCTGTCCTCCTTCATCCACCTGTCCTCCATCCTCCACCTGTCCTCCATCCTCCATTTGTCCTCCTTCATCCACCTGTCCTCCTTCCTCCACCTGTCCTCCTTCCTCCACCTGTCCTCCTTCCTCCACCTGTCCTCCTTCATCCACCTGTCCTCCTTCCCTCACCTGTCCTCCTCCCTCCACCTGTCCTCCTTCCCTCACCTGTCCTCCTTCCCTCACCTGTCCTACATCCTCCACCTGTCCTCCTTCATCCACCTGTCCTCCTTCCTCCACCTGTCCTCCTTCCTCCACCTGTCCTCCTTCATCCACCTGTCCTCCTTCCCTCACCTGTCCTCCTCCCTCCACCTGTCCTCCTTCCCTCACCTGTCCTACATCCTCCACCTGTCCTCCTTCATCCACCTGTCCTCCTTCCTCCACCTGTCCTCCTTCATCCACCTGTCCTCCTTCCTCCACCTGTCCTCCTTCATCCACCTGTCCTCCTTCATCCACCTGTCCTCCTTCCTCCACCTGTCCTCCTTCATCCACCTGTCCTCCTTCCTCCACCTGTCCTCCTTCCTCCACCTGTCCTCCTTCATCCACCTGTCCTCCTTCATCCACCTGTCCTCCTTCATCCACCTGTCCTCCATCCTCGACCTGTCCTCCTTCCTCCACCTGTCCTCCTTCCTCCACCTGTCCTCCTTCATCCACCTGTCCTCCTTCCCTCACCTGTCCTCCTACCTCCACCTGTCCTCCATCCTCCACCTGTCCTCCATCCTCCATTTGTCCTCCTTCATCCACCTGTCCTCCTTCCTCCACCTGTCCTCCTTCCTCCACCTGTCCTCCTTCATCCACCTGTCTTCCTTCATCCACCTGTCCTCCTTCCTCCACCTGTCCTACATCCTCCACCTGTCCTCCTTCATCCACTCCTTCCTCCACCTGTCCTCCTTCCTCCACCTGTCCTCCTCCCTCCTCTGTCCTCCTTCCCTCATCTGTCCTCCTTCCTCCACCTGTCCTCCTTCCTCCACCTGTCCTCCTTCCTCCACCTGTCCTCCTTCCTCCACCTGTCCTCCTTCATCCACCTGTCCTCCTTCCTCCACCTGTCCTCCTTCCTCCACCTGTCCTCCTTCATCCACCTGTCCTCCTTCCTCCACCTGTCCTCCTTCCTCCACCTGTCCTCCTTCCTCCACCTGTCCTCCTTCCTCCACCTGTCCTCCTTCCTCCACCTGTCCTCCCTGAGTCAGGGCGGGGCTCAGATGAAGCAGTTTGATAAGTTGCAAACAACAACAATCAATATTTTATATTGATGTAACAAGATGATTTATTTCAAATGTAATTATAAATATTCTATTATAACAAATGAACTTTTAAAAAGAGTCAAAATAAAACAGACGTGAGACGTCTTATTTACAACTGTCTTCCACATCATCATCAGATGAGTCTCATTTACATATTCATCGTCGTTACTCTCACAAGTGACATCACCACCAGAGTCGTCATGACGACGAGCTGTTTGTATCAGAGCGACTTCTCTTCCTCCTCTGGAATGTTCCAGTGACATGAGTGAGTCACAGGGAGAGCGGGAGGAGCCACCGGGAGAGCGGGAGGAGCCACGGTGAGAGCGGGAGGAGCCACGGTGAGAGTGGGAGGAGCCACGGTGAGAGCGGGAGGAGCCACCGGGAGAGCGGGAGGAGCCACGGTGAGAGCGGGAGGAGCCACGGTGAGAGTGGGAGGAGCCACGGTGAGAGTGGGAGGAGCCACGGTGAGAGCGGGAGGAGCCACGGTGAGAGCGGGAGGAGCCACGGTGAGAGCGGGAGGAGCCACGGTGAGAGTGGGAGGAGCCACGGTGAGAGCGGGAGGAGCCACGGTGAGAGCGGGAGGAGCCACGGTGAGAGCGGGAGGAGCCACGGTGAGAGTGGGAGGAGCCACGGGGAGAGCGGGAGGAGCCACGGTGAGAGTGGGAGGAGCCACGGGGAAAGTGGGAGGAGCCACGGGGATCAATCAGTGTTTTTTTCGTTGACTAAAATATTTGTAGTTTTGTCAATGTCATATTTTTGAGAACTTTAATCTCATCATATGGAGTTGCTCTGTGGCATATGGACAGCACATGTGCCAGGCTCAAGTCCAGCTCTGGCATTACCTCATGTCTTTCCCTTTTCTCATCCCCATGTCATGCTCCACAGGACAAACATCCTTAGAACGCTTTAAAAAGAAAGAGAAAGGACTAAAGCTACAACTAAATGACAAAGTAGATATTTCCATGAGATAAAACTGAACTAAAACTAAAAACATGATGTCATTCATTGACTAAAACTCAGAACACCACGCAGCACTGACCACGCCCTCTCCAGAGGCCGCCGCCCTCTCCAGAGGCCGCCGCCCTCATTTTCCTCCCACACAAATAAAGTCACAGTCTTTCATTATCCTTGGATTTCCAAAGCTTTTCCACTCCTGATGGTTCCTCCAGCTCCAGCCTGGACGCCCTGAGCCACAGCTTTTTCCCACAAATCTTTGCTGAGTGTGCGTATTCCAGGAGCCACCTCATGGGCAGGGCTGGCAGGGCTGGCAGGGCTGGCAGGGCTGGCAGGGCTGACAGGGCTGGCAGGGCTGGCAGGGCTGGCAGGGCTGAAGCTACACAAACGCTGACTTAAGGCCGTTTTCTCCCATTACAACTTGTTCTGGCATCAGCTTCACTCACATCACTTTTCTGGTTTCCATGGAGACGTGCTCTGTCTGGAACGTTCCACAGAGAGAGCATAAAACCTTTGTCACCTCTTCACGAGTGGCAAGTTACAGGTCACATCTGTGGAGAGGCGAGCCCACTGCAAAAACACACATGGGGAGAGCGGGAGGAGCCACGGGGAGAGCGGGAGGAGCCACGGGGAGAGCGGGAGGAGCCACGGGGGGAGCGGGAGGAGCCACGGGGAGAGCGGGAGGAGCCACGGGGGGAGCGGGAGGAGCCACGGGGGGAGCGGGAGGAGCCACGGGGAGAGCGGGAGGAGCCACGGGGAGAGCGGGAGGAGCCACGGGGGGAGCGGGAGGAGCCACGGGGGGAGCGGGAGGAGCCACGGGGGGAGCGGGAGGAGCCACGGGGGGAGCGGGAGGAGCCACTGGACGAGTGGAAGGAGCCACCAGGACATGAACAATACAAAATGCTGGTGTGAAGACTGGACACATGTGGAGTGTGTCGTGTGCGAGGGTCTGTGTTCTGCCTTGTTCTTTCTGTCCTCTGATCCATGAGCCGGTCACTGCTGCAGAGGTCACCACGGCAACAGTGGAAGCTCAACGTTCAACTGACCAGAACAACTGACCGGAACAACTGACCAGAACAACTGACCAGAACAACTGACCAGAACAACTGACCGGAACAACTGACCAGAACAACTGACCAGAACAAGCCACAAAACGTTATTTTCTCACGTTGTTTTCTCGGCTCTTTCCCAGGAAACGTGACGTGTGCGTGGTCAGCGCCTCCATGTTTGTTTTCCTAGTTGTGCGTCTTCCATGGACTGGAGCGCGCTCTGGTGGTCATTCAGCAGAACACGGCCTCCACATCAGACACGAGACAGGGATTCTTCTGTTTGTCTTCTTTACGACACTTTCATAACTTTCACACATTTGCTCCGGAGCTGCTCAGGAGCTGCTCAGGAGCTGCTGCTCTGATCTGAAGCTCCATCTCTCCGTCATTGTGTCCTTGGGCAAGACACCTGAACCTCCTTGTCCCCAGTGCGTTCGCTGCATGAACGTGTGAACGGTTCTTTGAGGCTTTCATGTAGAAAAGTGCGTTATAAATGTGACCGTTTACTTTGCAGTTGGTTTGAGTCATATTTGTTGAACTAGTTTTGGTCACGATTGAACTGCATAAATCTGGTCAGGCTCTGAGAACATCCAAACCTCTTCTTGTTGTGCTGCTCAGTACTTTGTCTTTTACCCACTCTCACTTTTCCTTTTTTGCAGGAAAGTAAAGCGGGGATAATTGTGTCCGTGGCCTTCAGAGACGTGTTGGTTTGAGCAGGAGCCGCGCTAATGACACAAAAACACGGCGGCGATGCCACTTTCCACTGCTCACTGCTCTCGCCGCGCAGAGTCCAGTCCGAGCCGCGCAGAGTCCAGTCCGAGCCGCGCAGAGTCCAGTCCGAGCCGCGCAGAGTCCAGTCCGAGCCGTGCAGAGTCCAGTCCGAGCCGCGCAGAGTCCAGTCCGAGCCGCGCAGAGTCCAGTCCGAGCCGCGCAGAGTCCAGTCCGAGCCGCGCAGAGTCCAGTCCGAGCCGCGCAGAGTCCAGTCCGAGCCGCGCAGAGTCCAGTCCGAGCCGCGCAGAGTCCAGTCCGAGCCGCGCAGAGTCCAGTCTGAGCCGCGCAGAGTCCAGTCCGAGCCGCGCAGAGTCCAGTCCGAGCCGCGCAGAGTCCAGTCCGAGCCGCGCAGAGTCCAGTCTGAGCCGCGCAGAGTCCAGTCCGAGCCGCGCAGAGTCCAGTCCAACATGAAGCGTTCTGGGATCATAACCCGACATAACACACACCTCATTTTGTCTTGTTGGAAGAAAACTGAACATTATATTCAGCTTTTCCTCGTAAAGTCTGTATCAAGTTCACCTGAAATGTCCATCCAGCCAGATTTATGTGACAAAATGTGTTTTCTAAGTGTAATATAAACCATTTTGCACGAAAAAATGTTTTTTAATAAAAAGACAGCACTTATTTATTCAAAATGAGACAAGAATAACACATAAAAGAAGAGGACATTTTGCGAGTGTCTCCACTTGGGACAGAGGACCACCTCTTCTCTTGCCTGACCAGCCGTTCCCAACACAAACGACTTCTCCAAACTGTGTGAGGGCGGGGCTCGACTGCTGGAGGGCGGAGTTTAGAGCAGAGACAGAACCAATCACATAAAGCCAGAAGTGACACAAAAAACGCGGCCTCAGCGGATGTTACGTAGCCCATGTCAACAAGGCGTGTCCCGCGTTATCCGTCCTGACGCAGAAAATGTCTCCTGAATCGCAATGACGCCCTTCGTATAACCGCATCTAACGCACGTTCACGGGTCACGAGCCGGGTCACGAGCCGGGTCACGAGCCGGGTCACGGGCCGGGTCACGGGCCGGGTCACGAGCCGGGTCACGGGCCGGGTCACGGGCCGGGTCACGGGCCGGGTCACAGGCCGGGTCCGCCATCTTGAATGTTTTGAACGGGGGTGAAGAGCTACTTCAGCATCTCAGTGCGAGGCGTTCAAACCTGGGCCTGTGATTGGTCGGTAAATGGACGAGCGACGACTTCATTGGCTCTGACTCGGGGTCCAGCCCCTTACGCATTGGAACAGAATGTGGGCGGGGCCGGCGGGTTAAACTGTTGCCATGGAAACACAGCTGACATGTCTGACTCACAAACACATGGATGACAATAAATTGCACCGGGACAGACATTATGATGGACATTCAGCAAAATGGACTTATCTTTACGTCCTGTTCCCTCTTTGGTCTTTTTATGACATCATGTATTTCAGAATCAGAATTAATTATTAATTAATAATTATTGTCAATGACTTGCTTTGGTGATTCAGTGCAACATAAAACAACGATAAACAACTTCTATCAAATCAAAAGGTGAAACAATTTAAATTTGGTGTAGAATAAAGACAATTTAAAAAAGAACAACAATAAAAGGGCTAAAGTCCATTTCACTGTCACTGACCTGTACCTGTCACTGAGCTGTACCTGTCACTGACCTGTACCTGTCACTGACCTGTACCTGTCACTGAGCTGTACCTGTCACTGACCTGTACCTGTCACTGACCTGTACCTGTCACTGACCTGTACCTGTCACTGACCTGTACCTGTCACTGATCTGTACCTGTCGCTGACATGTCACTGACCTGTACCTGTCACTGAGCTGTACCTGTCACTGACCTGTACCTGTCACTGACCTGTACCTGTCACTGAGCTGTACCTGTCACTGACCTGTACCTGTCACTGACCTGTACCTGTCACTGAGCTGTACCTGTCACTGACCTGTACCTGTCACTGAGCTGTACCTGTCACTGACCTGTACCTGTCACTGACCTGTACCTGTCACTGAGCTGTACCTGTCACTGACCTGTACCTGTCACTGATCTGTACCTGTCACTGACCTGTACCTGTCACTGACCTGTACCTGTCACTGACCTGTACCTGTCACTGATCTGTACCTGTCACTGAGCTGTACCTGTCACTGATCTGTACCTGTCACTGATCTGTACCTGTCACTGAGCTGTACCTGTCACTGACCTGTACCTGTCACTGATCTGTACCTGTCACTGAGCTGTACCTGTCACTGACCTGTACCTGTCACTGACCTGTACCTGTCACTGATCTGTACCTGTCACTGAGCTGTACCTGTCACTGACCTGTACCTGTCACTGACCTGTACCTGTCACTGATCTGTACCTGTCGCTGACATGTCACTGACCTGTACCTGTCACTGAGCTGTACCTGTCACTGACCTGTACCTGTCACTGACCTGTACCTGTCACTGACCTGTACCTGTCACTGATCTGTACCTGTCGCTGACATGTCACTGACCTGTACCTGTCACTGACCTGTACCTGTCACTGAGCTGTACCTGTCACTGAGCTGTACCTGTCACTGACCTGTACCTGTCACTGACCTGTACCTGTCACTGACATGTCACTGACCTGTACCTGTCACTGACCTGTACCTGTCACTGACCTGTACCTGTCGCTGACATGTCACTGACCTGTACCTGTCACTGACCTGTACCTGTCACTGACCTGTACCTGTCGCTGACATGTCACTGACCTGTACCTGTCACTGACCTGTACCTGTCACTGACCTGTACCTGTCACTGACCTGTACCTGTCACTGACATGTCACTGACCTGTACCTGTCACTGACCTGTACCTGTCACTGACCTGTACCTGTCACTGAGCTGTACCTGTCACTGATCTGTACCTGTCACTGAGCTGTACCTGTCACTGATCTGTACCTGTCACTGACCTGTACCTGTCACTGATCTGTACCTGTCACTGAGCTGTACCTGTCACTGATCTGTACCTGTCGCTGACATGTCACTGACCTGTACCTGTCACTGAGCTGTACCTGTCACTGATCTGTACCTGTCGCTGACATGTCACTGACCTGTACCTGTCACTGAGCTGTACCTGTCACTGACCTGTACCTGTCACTGACCTGTACCTGTCACTGAGCTGTACCTGTCACTGACCTGTACCTGTCACTGACCTGTACCTGTCACTGATCTGTACCTGTCGCTGACATGTCACTGACCTGTACCTGTCACTGAGCTGTACCTGTCACTGACCTGTACCTGTCACTGACCTGTACCTGTCACTGACCTGTACCTGTCACTGAGCTGTACCTGTCACTGACCTGTACCTGTCACTGAGCTGTACCTGTCACTGACCTGTACCTGTCGCTGACATGTCACTGACCTGTACCTGTCACTGACCTGTACCTGTCACTGACCTGTACCTGTCACTGACCTGTACCTGTCACTGAGCTGTACCTGTCACTGACCTGTACCTGTCACTGACCTGTACCTGTCACTGAGCTGTACCTGTCACTGACCTGTACCTGTCGCTGACATGTCACTGACCTGTACCTGTCACTGACCTGTACCTGTCACTGACCTGTACCTGTCACTGACCTGTACCTGTCGCTGACCTGTACCTGTCACTGAGCTGTACCTGTCACTGACCTGTACCTGTCACTGACATGTCACTGACCTGTACCTGTCACTGATCTGTACCTGTCACTGACCTGTACCTGTCACTGACCTGTACCTGTCACTGACCTGTACCTGTCGCTGACCTGTACCTGTCACTGACCTGTACCTGTCACTGACCTGTACCTGTCGCTGACATGTCACTGACCTGTACCTGTCACTGACCTGTACCTGTCGCTGACCTGTACCTGTCACTGACATGTCACTGACCTGTACCTGTCACTGACCTGTACCTGTCACTGACCTGTACCTGTCACTGACATGTCACTGACCTGTACCTGTCACTGACCTGTACCTGTCACTGACCTGTCACTGACCTGTCGCTGACCTTTACCTGTCACTGACCTGTACCTGTCACTGACTTGTACCTGTCACTGACCTGTCGCTGACCTGTACCTGTCACTGACCTGTACCTGTTACTAACCTGTACCTGTCACTGACCTGTCGCTGACCTGAACCTGTCACTGACCTGTACCTGTCACTGACCTGTACCTGTCACTGACCTGTCGCTGACCTGTACCTGTCACTGACCTGTTGCTGACATGTACCTGTCACTGACCTGTACCTGTCACTGACCTGTCACTGACCTGTCGCTGACGTCACTGACCTGTCACTGATCTGTACCTGTCACTGACCTGTCAATGACCTGTACCTGACCTGTCGCTGACCTGTACCTGTCACTGACCTGTACCTGTCACTGACCTGTCACTGACCTGTCGCTGACCTGTCGCTGACCTGTCACTGACCTGTCACTGACCTGTTGCTGACCTGTCACTGACCTGTCATTGACCTGTCACTGACCTGTCACTGACCTGTACCTGTCACTGACCTGTACCTGTCACTGACCTGTCGCTGACATGTCACTGACCTGTCACTGACCTGTCACTGACCTGTACCTGTCACTGACCTGTTCCTGTCACTGACCTGTCGCTGACATGTCACTGACCTGTACCACAACCTGGCCCAACCACAAGGGGCGCTAGTATAAAAATGGCCGAACCACCAAGCCATTTCCGCTTCCTGCTCCGGCTGTGGACTGAAACGTCTGGTTATGAACTGTTGAAAACGTCTCGAAACTAACTGAAGCGGTTACAGATCATTCCAAGACTCAATGGTCAGGTTTTTTCCCCCCTGACACCCCCTGATTTTTATCCTCTGCAAGAGGTGGCGAGCGACCCATGTGAACCGAGAATCTGGATCACCCTTTGTTTTTCCCCGGATACGGACACCCTAAGTTGGAATATTTTTTTCGTTTCACTCGGAATATATTCACCTTTTTTTGAGATCCTACAAACTGAACTTAAGAACCCAAAGGAACAGACCTTTGCTGGGAACCTTTTTGTTGTTTTGAATATTTGTTTATATTTATTTATATTAATACAATTTATACAATTTATACTGCAACGTCCTCCTGTGTTACTTTTTTTCCCCACAAGCTCCTGTGGCCGAACTTAGTCACTTCTGACAGTCACATGCGTATTATTTTAAGTTAGTGTTACATGTCACTGACCTGTCACTGACCTGTACCTGTCACTGACCTGTCACTGACCTGTACCTGTCACTGACCTGTCACTGACCTGTCACTGACCTGTACCTGTCACTGACCTGTACCTGTCACTGACCTGTCACTGACCTGTCACTGACCTGTCACTGACCTGTACCTGTCACTGACCTGTACCTGTCACTGACCTGTACCTGTCACTGACCTGTACCTGTCACTGACCTGTCACTGACCTGTACCTGTCACTGACCTGTCACTGACCTGTCACTGACCTGTCACTGACCTGTACCTGTCACTGACCTGTACCTGTCACTGACCTGTCACTGACCTGTCACTGACCTGTACCTGTCACTGACCTGTCACTGACCTGTCACTGACCTGTACCTGTCACTGACCTGTACCTGTCACTGACCTGTCACTGACCTGTCACTGACCTGTCACTGACCTGTACCTGTCACTGACCTGTACCTGTCACTGACCTGTCACTGACCTGTCACTGACCTGTACCTGTCACTGACCTGTACCTGTCACTGACCTGTCACTGACCTGTCACTGACCTGTCACTGACCTGTCACTGACCTGTACCTGTCACTGACCTGTCACTGACCTGTACCTGTCACTGACCTGTCACTGACCTGTCGCTGACCTGTACCTGTCACTGACCTGTACCTGTCACTGACCTGTACCTGTCGCTGACATGTCACTGACCTGTACCTGTCACTGACCTGTACCTGTCACTGACCTGTCACTGACCTGTCACTGACCTGTACCTGTCACTGACCTGTACCCCTGTACCTGTCACTGACCTGTACCTGTCGCTGACATGTCACTGACCTGTCGCTGACCTGTACCTGTCACTGACCTGTACCTGTCACTGACCTGTACCTGTCGCTGACATGTCACTGACCTGTACCTGTCACTGACCTGTCACTGACCTGTACCTGTCACTGACCTGTCACTGACCTGTACCTGTCGCTGACATGTCACTGACCTGTACCTGTCACTGACCTGTCACTGACCTGTACCTGTCACTGACCTGTCACTGACATGTCACTGACCTGTACCTGTCACTGACCTGTACCTGTCGCTGACATGTCACTGACCTGTACCTGTCACTGACCTGTCACTGACCTGTACCTGTCACTGACCTGTCACTGACCTGTACCTGTCGCTGACATGTCACTGACCTGTACCTGTCACTGACCTGTCACTGACCTGTACCTGTCACTGACCTGTCACTGACCTGTCACTGACCTGTCATTGACCTGTTGCTGACCTGTCACTGACCTGTCACTGACCTGTCACTGACCTGTACCTGTCACTGACCTGTCACTGACCTGTCACTGACCTGTCATTGACCTGTTGCTGACCTGTCACTGACCTGTCACTGACCTGTCACTGACCTGTCATTGACCTGTTGCTGACCTGTCACTGACCTGTACCTGTCGCTGACATGTCACTGACCTGTACCTGTCACTGACCTGTCACTGACCTGTACCTGTCGCTGACATGTCACTGACCTGTACCTGTCACTGACCTGTCACTGACCTGTACCTGTCACTGACCTGTCACTGACCTGTACCTGTCGCTGACCTGTCAATGACCTGTCACTGACCTGTCGCTGACATGTCACTGACCTGTACCTGTCACTGACCTGTCGCTGACCTGTCACTGACCTGTCACTGACCTGTCACTGACCTGTCAATGTTCCGGTATACAATGTTTTATATATATATATGTATAGATGTATATCTTTAGAAAGAACACAAATACCTCTTCCCGGAGTAGACGGGACCGGAGTAGGAGACTTCCCGGTGGTGGACACCGGAAGTAAGGGATGTCGTCAGACTGAAGAAGGAGGCCTATCAGGCCACTCTGGCTTGTGGGTCTCCGGAGGTCATCGAGGGGTATCGGCAGGCCAAGCGAGCCGCGGCTCGTGCTGTCGCAGAGGCAAAAACCCGGGCCTGGGAGGAGTTCGGGGAGGCCATGGAGGAGGACTATCGGTCGGCACCAAAGAAATTCTGGCAAACCGTCCGGCGCCTCAGGAGGGGGAAGCAGTGTCTCACCAACACCGTTTACGGTGCGGGTGGAGGCCTGCTGACCTCGACTGGGGATGTCGTCGGACGGTGGAAGGAATACTTTGAGGATCTCCTTAATCCCTCAGTTATGTCTTCCGAAGAGCAAGTAGAGACCGGGGACTCAGACGTTGGCTCATCCATCACCCAAGCTGAAGTCACTGAGGTTGTTGGCAAACTCCTCGGTGGCAGGGCTCCGGGGGTGGATGAGATCCGCCCTGAGTACCTAAAGTATCTGGATGTTGTAGGACTGTCTTGGTTGACACGTCTCTGCAACATCGCGTGGCGTTTGGGGACCGTGCCTCTGGACTGGCAGACCGGGGTGGTGGCCCCTCTGTTCAAGAAGGGGGACCGGAGGGTGTGTTCCAACTACAGAGGGATCACACTCCTCAGCCTCCCGGGTAAGGTCTATTCCAAGGTACTGGAGAGGAGAATCCGACCGATAGTCGAACCTCGGATTCAGGAGGAGCAGAGTGGTTTTCGTCCCGGTCGTGGATCACTGGACCAGCTCTATACCCTCCATCGGGTGCTCGAGGGTTCATGGGAGTTTGCCCAACCAGTCCACACGTGCTTTGTGGATCTGGAGAAGGCTTTCGACCGTGTCCCTCGGGGTGTCTTTTGGAGGGTGCTCCGGGAGTACGGGGTCCGGGGCCCTTTGCTCAGGGCTGTCCGGTCCCTGTATGACCGGAGCAGGAGCTGTGTTCATTGCCGGCAGTAAGTCAGACCTGTTCCCAGTGCATGTTGGACTCCGCCAGGGCTGCGCTTTGTCACCGGTTCTGTTCATCATTTTTATGGACAGAATTTCCAGGCGCAGTCAGGGGTCGGAGGGTGTGGTCAGGGGTCGGAGGGTGTGGTCAGGGGTTGGAGGGTGTCCGGTTTGGGGACCACAGGATCTCATCTCTGCTGTTTGCAGACGATGTTGTCCTGATGGCTCCATCAAACCCGGACCTGCAACATGCACTGGGACGGTTTGAGCCGAGTGTGAAGCGTCTGGGATGAGAATCAGCACCTCCAAATCCGAGGCCATGGTTCTCGACCGGAAAAAGGTGGCTTGCCCTCTTCAGGTGGGTGGGGAGTCCTTGCCCCAAGTGGAGGAGTTCAAGTATCTCGGGGTCTTGTTCACGAGTGAGGGAAGGATGGAGCGTGAGATCGACAGTTGGATCGGTGCAGCAGCTGCAGTGATACAGTCGCTGCATCGGACCGTTGTGGTGAAGAAGGAGCTGAGTCAAAAGACAAAGCTCTCGATTTACCGGTCGGTCTACGTTCTGACCTCACCTATGGTCATGAGCTTTGGGTAGTGACCGAAAGAACAAGATCGCGGATACAAGCGGTCGAAATGAGTTTCCTCCGCTGTGTGGCTGGGCGCTCCCTTAGAGATAAGGTGAGGAGCTCGGCCACACGGGGGGAGCTCGGAGTAGAGCCGCTGCTCCTCCACGTCGAGAGGAGCCAGCTGAGGTGGCTCGGGCATCTGTTCCGGAGCCTCCTGGGCGCCTCCCTGGGGAGGTGTTCCAGGCATGTCCCACCGGGAAGAGGCCCCGGGGAAGACCCAGGACACGCTGGAGAGACTATGTCTCTCGGCTGGCCTGGGAACGCCTCAGGATCCCCCCGGAGGAGTTAGAGGAAGTGTCTGGGGAGAAGGAAGTCTGGGAGTCCCTGCTCAGACTGCTGCCCCCGCGACCCGGCCCCGGATAAAGCGGAAGAAGATGGATAGATGGAAGAACACAAATACTTCTGCTACTTTACTCATATATTTCATGTGGTTTTCCGACTCTCAATTTTTTACCTGATCAATTTTCAACTCGATACGGTTGTTTATTTTATGCTTCCCAAAAAGAATGAATTTAGTTTTATTTAAAGATCTAAAGATGCATCTAACCAGCAGGAGGGCGGGCTCCAATGTGCCACTCCACCCACAGAGGTTGAGGTAAATTGGGGGTAAATAACTATTTTTGTATTATTTTAGTAAATTTGTAAAATGGCAAATATACAAAATACATAAAATTGCATTAATCGAAAACGATTTAATCAAAATTAAAAGATCAAATTTAACAGAATTTCTTTTTTTAAATAGCACCTTAAAGACTTGCCACCCCTGTGCCGCCCCTGTGCCACCCCTGTGCCGCCCCTGTGCCGCCCCTGTGCCGCCCCTGTGCCGCCACATGTGCAGCTCTGGAGGTGCCGCTGGGTTAGAGTGAGCACATGTGCAGCTCTGGAGGTGCCGCTGGGTTAGAGTGAGCACATGTGCAGCTCTGGAGGTGCCGCTGGGTTAGTGTGAGCACATGTGCAGCTCTGGAGGTGCCGCTGGGGTAGAGTGAGCACATGTGCAGCTCTGGAGGTGCCGCTGGGTTAGTGTGAGCACATGTGCAGCTCTGGAGGTGCCGCTGGGTTAGAGTGAGCACATGTGCAGCTCCAGTGGACTTGAGCTCTGCAGTGAGAGTGTTTGGCCAGAGGAGGCGCTGCCTCTCTTGTCAGGAGGACAGAGCTCACATGTGGGACTGACTCCACAGCGCCCTCCTCTGGCCTCTGTGTGCATCACACCACACTGAGGTTCCGCCAGGTCAGTTCACGTCGCGTGGATCATAACTACTGATCAGGATCAGAACCAGAACCAGAACCAGAACCAGAACCAGAACCAGAACCAGAACCAGAACCAGGTTTATTGCCATTGTCAATGAACAAAATTCAAAAACATAGGAACTCGTCTTGGTCGATCATCGATGAGACTTTTCTTGATAAATTAAATCTAATTCTCCTTAGCTTTTTATGCATTCATTATCAATATAATATTATTGTGCCAAGTTCATATGGATCTTATCTCTACAGCCCCTTCTAGTTTCAATATAAAGTTATTATGTTTTACTTCCTGTTTATTCTTTAATATTAGTAAAATACTTTTAGTCATGTGACTGGGACATAGTACATCAAGTAATACAGTTTTAAGGCTTAAATGTTTAAACAGTAACTGTAATAGTGCAACATGTGTATTTAAGAAACGTGTGTATTTATGAAACGTGTGTATTTAAGAAACGTGTGTATTTAAGAAACGTGTGTATTTATGAAACGTGTGTATTTAAGAAACGTGTGTATTTATGAAACGTGTGTATTTATGAAACGTGTGTATTTAAGAAACGTGTGTATTTATGAAACGTGTGTATTTATGAAACGTGTGTATTTAAGAAACGTGTGTATTTATGAAATGTGTGTATTTATGAAACATGTGTATTTATGAAACGTGTGTATTTAAGAAACATGTGTATTTATGAAACATGTGTATTTAAGAAACATGTGTATTTATGAAACGTGTGTATTTATGAAACGTGTGTATTTATGAAATGTGTGTATTTATGAAATGTGTGTATTTATGAAACATGTGTATTTATGAAACATGTGTTCTCCCTCAGCCCGAACTTCTCTGTGGTGTTTTTTAGAAGTTTGAAGTAGTCTTCCAGGTGGCTGCCCACGAGTCCGAAGGTTCATTAGTCCGAAAATTCTGAAATTTTAAGGTTCATGAGTCTGAAGCTGTGTCTCCGTGCAGCGGGCTCTCCTCGCCTCCCTTTGTCCCACACACTGCTTTTTGGACTTTTCTAGTGTTGATGCACTTTTTATGATTAAACTCACGTATTTTCCATAACCGACTTGTTTCTGTGCATAGCCTGAGCTCCTTATCCTATTATTATTGAATTAATTAACTCAAATAGCAGCAGTTTCGGCCGCGCGCCGCGGCTCTGTAGACACTCCCGTCTTAGCGAGCTGAATTTCCTTTTTGACCAATCCTACGGTGATCGGATCACGCGTTTCTATATATACATATATCATTTCTATACTTTGATCAAATGAAGGCATAGAGTGGAGGATTCGAGATGTTCCCTTGTTATTTTCACCTACACAGTACAACATGGAGCCTCCTGTGACAAGTTAGCCACTGTCCAGGGTGTACCCCGCCTAAGGCCCGAAGTCACTGGGATAGGCTCCAGTCACCCGCGACCCCAAAAGGGAACAAGCGGTAGAAAATGGATGGATGGAGTACAACATGGAGCCTCCTGTGAGCAGCTGGTACATTAAACGTGACGAGCCCCTGTGCGTGTCTTCGCGCTTCGTGCGCATTTTACAGACTGACTACATCCCGATGCCGTCTGCACCTTCACTTTAGCCAATGAGGAACTTTCGGACCAGTGAACCTTAGGACTAGTGAACCTTCGGTCTTGTGGGGGGTAACCGGTGCAGCAGCTGCAGTGATGCAGTCGCTGCATCGGACCGTTGTGGTAAAGAAGGAGCTGAGTCGAAAGACAAAGCTCTCGATTTACCGGTCGGTCTACGTTCCTACCCTCACCTATGGTCATGAGCTTTGGGTAGTGACCGAAAGAACAAGATCGCGGATACAAGCGGTCGAAATGAGTTTCCTCCGCCGTGTGGCTGGGCGCTCCCTTAGAGATAAGGTGAGGAGCTCGGCCACACGGGGGGAGCTCGGAGTAGAGCCGCTGCTCCTCCAGCTGAGGTGGCTCGGGCATCTGTCCCGGATGCCTCCTGGGCGCCTCCCTCGGGAGGTGTTTCAGGCATGTCCCACCGGGAAGAGGCCCCGGGGAAGACCCAGGACACGCTGGAGAAACTATGTCTCTCGGCTGGCCTGGGAACGCCTCGGGATCCCCCCGGAGGAGTTAGAGGAAGTGTCTGGGGAGGAGGAAGTCTGGGAGTCCCTGCTCAGACTGCTGCCCCCGCGACCCGGCCCCGGATAAAGCGGAAGAAGATGGATGGATGGATGTACTGTAGCTCTACTGTAGCTCTACTGTAGCTCTACTGTAGCTCTGGTGGCTCTAGCACTCACACGTAACATCAGAGGGTTGCAGGTTTGACTCCTGGGCCAGACCTGACCTTTCTGTGCAGAGTTTGCCTCTTGGTGGAGAATTGAGGTTTTAATAAGTGATTATTAAAGTTGACCCTAAGTTTATAATGCCACAGAGTGGAACATTCAATGCAGGGCAATAACATCTCCAAGGAGACAAGCAGGTGACTAAGTCTGATGTAGGAGCGTATCCTTCATCAGAAAAGTGACCTAGTGTCCCTTTAAGACAAACACACACCCAAACTTCAACAATATAAAATCACCATTTAATCTACAATTAGTGAGACAGGGAAGTGACGATATGCTCAGACTTCATTGTCAGGCTTAGGCACACGGACATACATTTAAAAATATCATATATAATAGCATATATATTATTCTATTTAGTAGCATAAAACCTCTCTACCATAACAATGCCTGCACTTCTTTGTTAGCTGTACAAAAATACATTTAAATCTCTTGGTTAAGTGCTTGAAACAAGTGTGTGGGGTCTTCAGCCAAAGTCGATCCGGGGTCTGTACTCGAGGACCATGGGATACGTCTGCAAGAGGAGACAGGAAACACAAGTGTGAGAGTCGTTCTGGTGTGAAGGAAAGGATTCCATTTCAGGCAAAGAATAAACCAATCAAAAATAAGAGTAATACGATATTACACATGGTAGAAAAGGTTTCAAATGTGTCATATTCTGGACAGTTTTAGAAATCAAGGCATCAGCAGCAGCATTTATACTCTTTAACCCTTAACCTCCTTCACTTTCAAACTGTCCCCTCTTCCTTCAGACATGTATTACCTCAGATTAGTAGAGATATAGAATTGAGATGTTTGTGATTGAGATGCAATTTGTGTTTGAATCACACTTGTCCTCATGTAGAAGAAGCTCTGAGTGAAGTGCTGCAGGTGGATGTTTGTCCCGTCCTCTCATGTGTTCCTGTATCAAACACCAGGGGGATAAAGCAGGTGCAGGACCAGGTGCAGGACCAGGTGCATGACCAGGTGCAGCCCAGTAATCGTGCTCTAATTGTGCTCTCTCTCCTGGTCACTGCCACACCTGTCAATCAGCCCCTGTCTCAGACACAGGGACAAACTGGTCTCTGCTGTGGCCCAACATTCACTTTGTTTAATCAAGTCTTTATATATTCAAATTCTAAGTAACCCGAAGCCTCTGCGATGTTCCTGCAGCCGAAAGGTTTCATAGGAACACAAAGTACACGAAGTGCTTCACACGACAGGACAAAAAGAAATGACAGAAACGACAAAACCTTAATTCATTCAACTTAATATTTTTGCTGACATGAATCATGCATTTTGTCCGTGCTTAGTGATCCGCCAGATGGAAAACCAAATCTATTGGCCCACACTGGCCCACACTCTTTCCCATATTTGTTTCACATTGCCAGCGTTTCTGGGGCCAAAGACGATGATTTCAGTCTTGTCTGAGTTCAGCTGGAGAAAGTTGTTTTGCCTCCACACACTGATCTGTTACACCAGCAGGAGGCCCTCTGGCACCAGCAGGAGGCCCTCTGGCACCAGCAGGAGGCCCTCTGGCACCAGCAGGAGGACGGTCCACACACTGATCTGTTACACCAGCAGGAGGCCCTCTGGCACCAGCATTAGGCCCTCTGGCACCAGCAGGAGGCCCTCTGGCACCAGCAGGAGGCCCTCTGGCACCAGCAGGAGGACGGTCCACACACTGATCTGTTACACCAGCAGGAGGCCCTCTGGCACCAGCATTAGGCCCTCTGGCACCAGCAGGAGGCCCTCTGGCACCAGCAGGAGGCCGGTCCACACACTGATCTGTTGGATGCAGTGACAGAGTGAATCCACTGGTCCATATTCACCTGCCACAGTGAAACATAGATCTGACTCGTCTGCATCATTGTGATAGGACACAATGATGCGTATCATCTGACCTAACGGCAGCATGTAGAGGTTGAACAGAAGGGGACCCAGGACTGACCCTTGTGACACTCCCCAGGTCAGGGGCATGTGGTCTGAGACACAAAGTACTTCCTGTCTTCCAGATAGGACCTTAACCAGTTTAGGGCGGGGCCAGTGATGCCCACCCAGTCCTCTAGTCTCTGTAAGAGGATCCCATGATCGACAGTGTCAAAAGCAGCACTCAGATCTAACAGAATTCAGACTGAGGCTTTGCCCGTGTCAGTGTTCAGGAGGATGTCATTTGTCACCTTGACAACAGCAGTCTCAGTGTGATGAAGTCTAAAACCTGACTGAAAAACATCTAATGATATATATATATATATATATATATATATATATATATATATATATATATATATATATATATATATATATATATATATATATATATATAGCACTTTTCTACTGTTAAAGCACTCAAAGCTTTACATCAAGGAATCAGTCACCCATTCACACACACAATCACACAGCAGTGTTCACAGACACTGGGGGAGTCAGGCTAAGTGTCTTGCCCAAGTACACAACAACAGTATTCACATGAGGCAACTGCGATTGCATCGCCAACCTGTGGGCCAGTGGATCTGACTGCTCTACCGGAGTGGGATTTGAACTGCCGCCCCAAAGGTTAGAGATAGGGTAATGACTCAGTGCTGCAGCATCAAGACTGCTCTTCTTTAGGAGAGGCTTTATGACCACTCCCCCTGACCCCTGCTCTTCTTTAGGAGGCTTCATGACCACTCCCCCTGACCCCTGCTCTTCTTTAGGAGGCTTCATGACCACTCCCCCTGACCCCTGCTCTTCTTTAGGAGAGGCTTTATGACCACTCCCCCTGACCCCTGCTCTTCTTTAGGAGAGGCTTTATGACCGCAGTTTTCAAAGACATTGGGAATGTTCCAGATTGAAGCGACATGTTAACTATGTGAGTGATGGTGCAAACAAACTGTTCAGCACAGACTTTAGAAATCTGGAGGTCACACATGGACGCAGCTGTAGATGAACTCAGACTGGTGATGATCTCATGGACAGTTTTGTCAGTTACTGGTGCAAAGTGAGTTAGCTCTAAGTGTCTTGGTGGTTTTAGGGTAATTTTTTGCATTGTGGGATTTATAGCATTTTTAATGCCCTGAACTTTGTCATTAAAGAATAATGCAAACTCATTACACTTGGAGGTGGAAATGAGTTCTAACGGCAGCTGAGCTGGAGGGTTTGTTAATCTGTTTACTGTGGCAACAGGACACGCAAGTTGTTACTGCAGCTTCCAATTATTTCAGAGAAATATCTTTCCCTAGTTCTACATAAGATTAGGTTGTACATGTTCAGCTTTTCTTTGTAAATCTCTTTTTGAACCTGGAGCTTTGACTTGTGTCATTTCCGTTCGGCCCTGCGGCACTCCCTTTTCTGTGCCCTGACCCAATCATCATTTCTCCACGGCAACTTCTGCTTATTTTTAACCATTTTAGCCTTTATAGGGGCGATGGTGTCCAGAACATTCAAAACACTAGATGTAACAGAGTTCAACAAATCATTTACATTAGAACATGAGACATTTTCAAAGTTTATCATTTCCATAAACAGTGCACCTGTCAATCACTTATGTGTCTCCGCTGAACAACTGCAGGACCAGCCTCTGAACAGCTGCAGGACCAGCCTCTGAACAGCTGCAGGACCAGCCTCTGTACAGCTGCAGGACCAGCCTCTGAACAGCTGTAGGACCAGCCTCTAAACAGCTGCAGGACCAGCCTCTGAACAGCTGCAGGACCAGCCTCTGTACAGCTGCAGGACCAGCCTCTGAACAGCTGCAGGACCAGCCTCTGAACAGCTGCAGGACCAGCCTCTGTACAGCTGCAGGACCAGCCTCTGAACAGCTGCAGGACCAGCCTCTGTACAGCTGCAGGACCAGCCTCTGAACAACTGCAGGACCAGCCTCTGAACAGCTGCAGGACCAGCCTCTGTACAGCTGCAGGACCAGCCTCTGAACAGCTGCAGGACCAGCCTCTGAACAGCTGCAGGACCAGCCCCTGAACAGCTGCAGGACCAGCCGGAGGTTTGGGAGAAACAGAAAGGTCAAAGAAGACACAGAAATGATCAGACAGAGCAACATCGATCACATTAACATTTGAAATATTTACCCCCTTTGTAATTATGAGATCTAGAGTGTGTCCTTTGCTGTGGGTGGGGCCTCTCACATGCTGAGTAAGACTGAAGGTTTCAAGGACAGCATCAAGCTCTTTAGCGTTTCTGTCACAAATATTATCAACATGCACATTGAAATCACCTGTAATGACCAAACCATCAAAGTCTGTGCATAAGACTGAAAGCATCTCAGTAAAATCATCAATAAAACTTTGGCAGTGCTGGGGAGGCTTGTATAAAACAATGAAGAGTGTTTAAGCTCCATTTTTTAAATGAAAGAACATATAAAAACAAACACAGAGAAAGAGAAACATGATAAACTAGAGAGAAAGCAAACACAAAATAAAAGCAGCAGACATCAGACAAATAAATGAAAAATAAAATCATGGCCTTGAGAACCCTAAAAGAAACATGTCCCATTTTGTCCAGAGTCTGTCAAATTTGTCCATTTTCAATTATGGTCCAAATGTATTTTCTTTCCATTTTAAGTATGTCCAGTATAATCTCAGTCCAGCCCTTGATCGTCGGTGCATTTCGTGTCATAAATTTTGGTTTGGTAGGGCCTTTTCCACTGCTGTCAGGAGGAGAGCTGCTGGTTGGCCCGAATACAAAGTCCTGAGGTCCAAATACAGAGTCCTGAGGCCAAATACAGAGTCCTGAGGCCCAAATACAGAGTCCTGAGGCGCAAATACAGAATCCTGAGGCTCAAATACAGAGTCCTGAGGCTCAAATACAGAGTCCTGAGGCGCAAATACAGAGTCCTGAGGCCTAAATACAGAGTCCTGAGGCCCAAATACAGAGTCCTGAGGCCAAATACAGAGTCCTGAGGCGCAAATACAGAGTCCTGAGGCCCAAATACAGAGTCCTGAGGCCCAAATACAGAGTCCTGAGGCCCAAATACAGAGTCCTGAGGCCCAAATACAGAGTCCTGAGGCCCAAATACAGAGTCCTGAGGCCAAATACAGAGTCCTGAGGCGCAAATACAGAGTCCTGAGGCCCAAATACAGAGTCCTGAGGCCCAAATACAGAGTCCTGAGGCCCAAATACAGAGTCCTGAGGCTCAAATACAGAATCCTGAGGCTCAAATACAGAGTCCTGAGGCGCATATACAGAGTCCTGAGGCTCAAATACAGAATCCTGAGGCCCAAATACAGAGTCCTGAGGCCCAAATACAGAGTCCTGAGGCCCAAATACAGAGTCCTGAGGCCCAAATACAGAGTCCTGAGGCCCAAATACAGAGTCCTGAGGCCCAAATACAGAGTCCTGAGGCCCAAATACAGAGTCCTGACGCCCGAATACAGAGTCATGAGGCCCAAATACAGAGCCCTCCCTCACGGTTCTAAGCATCAGGAGCTCTCCTCTGGAGGTGTCTGTAGTTTTATTTTACCAGCGTTGCTTTGTTTTAAGGCTAATTTATGCTTCTCCGTTAAATCTATGACGCACGCGTCCCCGGCGCACGCGTCCCCGGCGCACGCGTCCCTGACGCACACAGCAGCCACTCTGAAAGTTTGCGTCTCTTGCTGTGCCATGTACATGCTGTGTTCGTGCTCCTACTTCCAACAGCCAAGCTGTGATTGGTTGATCCATGTGGACCATATTGGAAATGTATTAAATTAGAACTGCTGAGGTTTGGCACATAAATGTTTGCACATGAGCCTAATGTGATAGTTTATTGCGCTGGTAAATACATAATAATACAGAGGCCCCTGATCAGCTCAGCAGAAGCTCTGATGGTTCAGATTTGCGTGAGCACGGGAGCATGTGACTCACATGGGAGTCATGGGAGCATGTGCAAGGACTCACATGGTCAAAGCATTGTCCTGTGATATGTCCTGGTCAGAGCGCTGGTCAGAGCTCTCCTCCTCATATCCAGCTGCTGTGCTCTGTCCCACACACAAACACACACCAACTCCGCTGCCCTGTGAGAACATGAGCAGGACGTCCGTTCTGCTCCAGGCCAAACAATCTCGTCAGATCCCGCAGCATTTGTGTTCTTGGGGCCCAACACGGCCCAGACACTTGTGGCGCTGCTGGCCTCCTCCACGCGCCCCTCGCTGGTGGAGGCGGAGCTGTGTGATAAACATCTGCACTCACAGCACCACAGATCATGCCACAGTGTTACTCCACCTCCTCCGGGACGTGCCCACTCTGAATAAGCCAGATTTAGGCAAGTAATAAACTAAACTACACTTTATTTGTACAGTGCTTTTCACTGGCATATACTGTAGTCACAAAGAGCTTCACACAGATGGAAAACAAAACAGCTCAAAATACAATCAAATATAAAACACTATGCAGTGAAATTTTAGAAGCTGAGCCAGTCAGGCTTGTGCAGCTCGGACAATTTACTGCATGTCCTCACTTCTCTCCATCTCACGCTGAGCGATCCTGTCTTACAAAGCCTACAGGTCAAAGCATTTTTAAAAATAAAATAAAATCTCCAAGAATTAAAATAAATTATCAGAGAGAAGATGAAAATGCATGAAACCAGCAGGGCCTGGGAGACCAAAGCAATAAAACATGTCAGAAGAGTCAACTTTCATGATCTGTGCTTCAAAAGGAGCGTGACTGTCCAGTAAGGCCGCCGCTACAGCCACAGGGGCGGGGCTCTCTAACAGCAGAGCAGCGGTCAGGGCGGAGCTCATTTAGATGAATGACCCTCTGCAGGTGATGAATAGGACGTTCAAGCTTCCCCATGTGAACAGCTCATTGAGAACAAATGGTTTATTTGCAATTGAACGAGCATTTTATTGCCCCAGAAGACCCTATGACACCATCTCCCACGGTCATCTGATGTCCGGCTGCTGATGATCCCAGGGACCAGTCAGGCCGGTTTAGGTCCTGCAGCTCGGGATTGTGGCGAGGCAGTGGCGCAGGAGGGTTTCCAGGCATGTCCTGTTGGAGGAAAGGAATCAGCCGTAGCTCAACTTGTAGCTCCGCTTTGGACAGGACAAGCCAGCTGACCGCTCAGCCTTTCTGACCTTAGCCTGGACGCCTGCCCCCTGCAGCCGCAATCTCTTTTGACACTTTTGACAGCAGCACGTGTTGTGAGGAAGTTTGGCAAACACATAAAACTGTGCGAGTTTGTTTGTAACCACCTCAATCACTCAATATGTTCTCCGTATCCACGATGGTGGACTGGGCTCATAGGACTGCAGAGGCCACACCCATTCACAACAGACACGCCCCCCTCTCCGCCCCCGCCGCACTTTACTGTGAACATAAAAGGATGTCTTTAAATCATCTCGTGACCCCCATCTCAGTGCCCCGCGACCCCCACTTTGGGAACCACTGGTGTAATGCATGTTGCAAAATATTAGCACAAATGTCCTTAGGGTAAACTATGAATCAGGAAATATAGCAAAAGGTCATATAAAGCCGTAATATTGTAAATTATTGAAAAGTTCAGTTTTATTTAGCAAATTAGTAGAAAAACTAGCACGTTTTTCTTCTTCTGAGGCCAAACTAAAACTAGATCATGTGGAATCATGATCCATGTGTTGACAAAACTCTATCATACCTCCATGTTTAAATACATCATGTTTACAATATTTGTGCAGATTTATGAGGAAAACTCTTTATATTCCAAGAGTAAATATGATCAAACAAAGGCCCATAACTCCAAACCAGTAAAGTGCGGTAACAGGAAGTGCGACTCACGTTTTCCCCGTGCAGCCTCCAGCGCGTCATGTAGATAAACTCCAGAGTGTGGTCGCGGCCCATGATCTCACCGTTACACAACACGTCCAGCTGCAGACGCACAACACACACAACACACACAACAGAGCGGTCAGATGGGCACAGGAGCGCAGAGCAGAAGTGTGTCAGAATGTGTGACTGTCAGGAAGTCAGGTGCAAACAGGAAGTGAAAGGGAAAGTACATGGTGGTCATGTGCCGTGAGCTGGAGGCTGTGACTCATGTGGGACTTTCACTCTGTTAAAGAGAAACGTGTCAGACTCAAAAGAACAGAGGGTTCATGTGCACGTGCAAGTCACTGCGCCACTTCCTGGAGCCACGTCCTGGAAACCACTTTGGGCCTGTGTAGAACTTATTTGCTATAAAGGCCCAAAGCACACGTATGCCAGGCTCCCTGTGCAGCCGGCCCCCGGGCTCCGGCCCCCAGGCTCCGTGTGCGGGCGGCCCCCAGGCTCCGTGTGCGGCCGGCCCCCGGGTCCGGCCCCCAGGCTCCGTGTGCGGCCGGCCCCCAGGCTCCGGCCCCCAGGCTCCGTGTGCGGCCGGCCCCCAGGCTCCGGCCCCCAGGCTCCGTGTGCGGCCGGCCCCCAGGCTCCGTGTGCAGCCGGCCCCCAGGCTCCGTGTGCAGCCGGCCCCCAGGCTCTGACACTTTACTGCATGTCCTCCCTTCTCTCTCATCCCCATTTCACGCTGAGCTGTCCTGTCTAAAGCCGTAACAGTGAGAAAAAGAGCAAAAACACTCATGCAGGGCTGATGTAGGGCTCATGCAGGGCTCATGTAGGGCTCATGCAGGGCTCATGCAGGGCTCATGCAGGGCTCATGCAGGGCTGATGTAGGGCTCATGCAGGGCTGATGCAGGGCTGATGTAGGGCTCATGCAGGGCTGATGTAGGGCTCATGCAGGGCTCATGCAGGGCTGATGTAGGGCTCATGCAGGGCTGATGTAGGGCTCATGCAGGGCTGATGTAGGGCTGATGTAGGGCTCATGCAGGGCTGATGTAGGGCTCATGCAGGGCTGATGTAGGGCTCATGCAGGGCTCATGCAAGGCTGATGTAGGGCTCATGCAGGGCTGATGTAGGGCTCATGCGGGGCTGATGTAGGGTTCATGCGGGGCTGATGTAGGGCTGATGTGGGGCTCATGCAGGGCTGATGCAGGGCTCATGCAGGGCTCATGCAAGGCTGATGTAGGGCTCATGCAGGGCTGATGTAGGGCTCATGCAGGGTTGATGTAGGGCTCATGCAGGGCTGATGTAGGGCTCATGCAGGGCTGATGTAGGGCTCATGCAGGGCTGATGCAGGGCTGATGTAGGGCTCATGTAGGGCTGATGTAGGGCTCATGCAGGGCTGATGTAGGGCTCATGCAGGGCTGATGTAGGGCTCATGCAGGGCTGATGTAGGGCTCATGCAGGGCTCATGTAGGGCTGATGTAGGGCTCATGCAGGGCTGATGTAGGGCTCATGCAGGGCTGATGTAGGGCTCATGCAGGGCTGACGTAGGGCTCATGCAGGGCTGATGTAGGGCTCATGCAGGGCTGATGTAGGGCTCATGCAGGGCTGATGTAGGGCTGATGTGGGGCTCATGCAGGGCTGATGTAGGGCTCATGCAGGGCTCATGCTGGGCTGATGTAGGGCTCATGCTGGGCTGATGTAGGGCTCATGCAGGGCTGATGTAGGGCTCATGCAGGGCTGATGTAGGGCTCATGCAGGGCTGATGCAGGGCTCATGCAGGGCTGATGCAGGGCTGATGTAGGGCTCATGCAGGGCTGATGTAGGGCTCATGCAGGGCTGATGTAGGGCTCATGCAGGGCTGATGTAGGGCTCATGCAGGGCTGATGTAGGGCTGATGTAGGGCTCATGCAGGGCTGATGTAGGGCTCATGCAGGGCTGATGTAGGGCTCATGCAGGGCTGATGTAGGGCTCATGCAGGGCTCATGCAAGGCTGATGTAGGGCTCATGCAGGGCTGATGTAGGGCTCATGCAGGGCTGATGTAGGGCTCATGCAGGGCTGATGTAGGGCTCATGCAGGGCTGATGTAGGGCTGATGTGGGGCTCATGCAGGGCTGATGTAGGGCTCATGCAAGGCTGATGTAGGGCTCATGCTGGGCTGATGTAGGGCTCATGCAGGGCTGATGTAGGGCTCATGCAGGGCTGATGTAGGGCTCATGCAGGGCTGATGTAGGGCTCATGCAGGGCTGATGCAGGGCTGATGTAGGGCTCATGTAGGGCTGATGTAGGGCTCATGCAGGGCTGATGTACGGCTCATGCAGGGCTGATGTAGGGCTCATGCAGGGCTCATGTAGGGCTGATGTAGGGCTCATGCAGGGCTGATGTAGGGCTCATGCAGGGCTGATGTAGGGCTCATGCAGGGCTCATGCAAGGCTGATGTAGGGCTCATGCAGGGCTGATGTAGGGCTCATGCAGGGCTGATGTAGGGCTCATGCAGGGCTGATGTAGGGCTGATGTGGGGCTCATGCAGGGCTGATGTAGGGCTCATGCAGGGCTCATGCAAGGCTGATGTAGGGCTCATGCAGGGCTGATGTAGGGCTCATGCAGGGCTGATGTAGGGCTCATGCAGGGCTGATGTAGGGCTCATGCAGGGCTGATGCAGGGCTGATGTAGGGCTCATGTAGGGCTGATGTAGGGCTCATGCAGGGCTGATGTAGGGCTCATGCAGGGCTGATGTAGGGCTCATGCAGGGCTGATGCAGGGCTGATGTAGGGCTCATGTAGGGCTCATGCAGGGCTCATGCAGGGCTGATGTAGGGCTCATGCAGGGCTGATGCAGGGCTGATGTAGGGCTCATGTAGGGCTCATGCAGGGCTCATGCAGGGCTGATGTAAAGCTCATGCAGGGCTCATGCAGGGCTGATGTAGGGCTCATGCAGGGCTGATGTAGGGCTCATGCAGGGCTCATGTAGGGCTCATGCAGGGCTCATGCAGGGCTGATGTAGGGCTCATGCAGGGCTGATGTAGGGCTCATGCAGGGCTGATGCAGGGCTGATGTAGGGCTCATGCAGGGCTCATGTAGGGCTCATGCAGGGCTGATGTAGGGCTGATGTAGGGCTCATGCAGGGCTGATGCAGGGCTGATGTAGGGCTCATGCAGGGCTCATGTAGGGCTGATGTAGGGCTCATGCAGGGCTCATGCAGGGCTGATGTAGGGCTCATGCAGGGCTCATGCAGGGCTGATGTAGGGCTCATGCAGGGCTCATGCAAGGCTGATGTAGGGCTCATGTAGGGCTGATGTAGGGCTCATGCAGGGCTCATGCAGGGCCCATGTAGGGCTCATGCAGGGCTCATGTAGGGCCCATGTAGGGCTCATGCAGGGCTGATGTAGGGCTCATGTAGGGCCCATGTAGGGCTCATGTAGGGCCCATGTAGGGCTCATGTAGGGCTCATGTAGGGCACATGCAGGGCTCATGTAGGGCTCATGTAGGGCTCATGTAGGGCCCATGTAGGGCTCATGTAGGGCCCATGTAGGGCTCATGTAGGGCACATGCAGGGCTCATGTAGGGCTCATGCAGGGCTCAAGTAGGGCTCATGCAGGGCTCATGTAGGGCTCCCAGACTATTGAGGAGAACATTTCATCCACATGTTGCCCTCCTTTGGGTAGGTTTATGGTCGCAGTATTGCACTGTAGTAGTCCAAGCCAAGGTGTCCAAACCGTTTAGAAACATAAATGAGGCAGAGGGCCATATATTGAAACTAAGGATGTCACAATATTAATTTCAGACTCACGATTATCATGAGAAATATCACAATTTTAATATATTTGAATATTCACAATTATCAGCAAAAAGAAAGGAAACATTTGTATTGTATTTTTTCATGTTTCAATTTGCAAATATTCCTGTGAGAGGAAAATTTGGTTTTATAACAATTAACTTCCCTACTATTTAATACAGCATATTCATTTCAAAATAAAATATAATGGCCACAAATGGATTAAATAATATAAATATATGCTTTTTGGCCCCTCATTCTAGCTCTTTTAAAAGTTATATAATTTAATAGTGAGATCGGCTCCATGGTAATGCCAACAACAAACAGATTTGTGAAGAATAAAAACAGGTAAGATTACGCTCTGGCACTACCTGTCTCCTCTCTCTCTCACTCTCTCTCTCTCCTTCTAGCAGCTTCCAAATACTCCATGAATAACATATTATTGTGGCCATAAATAATCACAATGATAGAATAACTGGTGATACTGAAACATAAGCAAAGCAGAAGGACACAAATAGGCCTTTTTCCATTAATACCCACTTGGCTCTACTCTACTGCTGCAGCACATTTCCATTGGGTGCTACCTCCTCAGACCAAGTACTTTTTAGCACCTTCTTCCTCCTTGGGCCAAGTCGAGCTGAGCAGGGACTAAACATGATGTCCACAGACCGTCAGATGCTGACTGGGAAAAGTCTAATATATCTCGTGAACAAATGAGAAACAGAACACCGCGTCCTGCTGTGCACCACAGGAGTTTAGAGTCTTAACAATTCCCTGAAGTAAGACTAAACAATCCTGCATGAAAAAGACTCCACACTTTAACACAAGTTGTACTAAAGCTAGCAGACCTAGCATCAGCTGGTTCCTGTTCAGACTAATTTGGATACCCCCCACATGTTTTATTTTTCCAAAATATAATTGAAAAGTACTGTACTTTAGGTACATAGAATGTCTTGTAGAACTCATAACATTATAATCACAAAAGGTTCAAATGCATGCAGTACTGAGCTGGTGCCACCAGGAGGCGTTTGGGGCGAAGACGCTGAACGGAAATATGTGGCACGCAGTTGCTCGTCTATATTCCGGGATAATAAATGGAAAAGCACTGAAATCTACACAAGTTTCCTCCTCTTCTTCTACACAACACACATCCAAACTTGTTATCCTCATTTTTAAATGTGATTCAGTCGGAAAGATACATTATTTTAATGTAAAATAGTAGAGGGGTAAACTGCACAGGAAGGGAGTTTACTACTTATGTCTTAAACTGTTTTGTGATTTTACTTTCACTATTTGACAGCCGGAAAAAACGGAAAAAGGTGCCTTGCCCTCTCCAGGTGGGTGGGGAGTCCTTGCCCCAAGTGGAGGAGTTCAAGTATCTCGGGGTCTTGTTCACGAGTGAGTGAAGGATGGAGCGTGAGATCGACAGGCGGATCGGTGCAGCGGCTGCACTGATGCAGTCGCTGCATCGACTGTTGTGGTGAAGAAGGAGCTGAGTCGAAAGGCAAAGCTCTCGATTTACCGGTCGGTCTACGTTCTGACCTCATTGACCTCACCTATGGTCATGAGCTTTGGGTAGTGACCGAAAGGACAAGATCATGGATACAAGCGGTCGAAATGAGTTTCCTCCGGGGGGAGCTCGGAGTAGAGCTGCTGCTCCTCCAGCTGAGGTGGCTCGGGCATCTGTTCCGGAGCCTCCTGGGCGCCTCCCTCGGGAGGTGTTTCAGGCATGTCCCAACGGGAAGAGGCCCCGGGGAAGACCCAGGACACGCTGGAGAGACTATGTCTCTCTCTGGCCTGGGAACGCCTCAGGATCCCCCCGGAGGAGTTAGAGGAAGTGTCTGGGGAGAAGGAAGTCTGGGAGTCCCTGCTCAGACTGCTGCCCCCGTGACCCGGCCCCGGATAAAGCGGCAGAAGATGGATGGATGGATATTTGACAGCCTGAAACCCTTAAATGTCGTTAAATTAAAAGGTCTTTCTTTAGAGAAATTCTTTACAACTTTAAAACTACTATTACTATTTAGACACAATTACAATTGAACATGTAAATAATTCTTCTGGACACAATAGCCCTTTGTGGCGTGTCCAAGCGCAGCAGCAGAGCAGGTGTCTGGGGAGAGGGTTAGACACAGAGCCAGTTTAACACTAAAAGCTTTGGTCGAGTTTTGTCTGGGAAAATTAGTTAAGCCAAAGTTAAATCTAGGGCGGGGCAGACGAGACTGGCTCTGTTGTTAAAGATACAAAGCTCCACCCATAAGGTGGAGGCGTCAACCAGAGAGTCGTGCAGAGACAGATAGACCAGGTAGAAGGTCACATATTGAAACATAAACCAGGTAGGTCACATATTGAAACATAAACCAGGTAGAAGGTCACATATTGAAACATAAACCAGGTAGAAGGTCACATATTGAAACATAAACCAGGTAGAAGGTCACATATTGAAACATAAACCAGGTAGAAGGTCACATATTGAAACATAAACCAGGTAGAAGGTCACTTATTGAACCATAAACCAGGTAGAAGGTCACATATTGAAACATAAACAAGGTAGAAGGTCACATATTGAAACATAAACCAGGTAGAAGGTCACATATTGAAACATAAACAAGGTAGAAGGTCACATATTGAAACATAAACCAGGTAGAAGGTCACTTATTGAACCATAAACCAGGTACAAGGTCACATATTGAAACATAAACCAGGTAGAAGGTCACATATTGAAACAGTAATAAGGTAGAAGGTCACATATTGAAACATAAACCAGGTACAAGGTCACATTGAAACATAAACCAGGTAGAAGGTCACATATTGAAACATAAACCAGGTACAAGGTCACATTGAAACATAAACCAGGTAGAAGGTCACATATTGAAACATAAACCAGGTAGAAGGTCACATATTGAAACATAAACCAGGTAGAAGGTCACATATTGAAACATAAACCAGGTACAAGGTCACATATTGAAACATAAACCAGGTAGAAGGTCACATATTGAAACATAAACCAGGTAGAAGGTCACTTATTGAACCATAAACCAGGTACAAGGTCACATTGAAACATAAACCAGGTAGAAGGTCACATATTGAAACATAAACCAGGTACAAGGTCACATTGAAACATAAACCAGGTACAAGGTCACATTGAAACATAAACCAGGTACAAGGTCACATATTGAAACATAAACCAGGTAGAAGGTCACATATTGAAACATAAACCAGGTACAAGGTCACATATTGAAACATAAACCAGGTAGAAGGTCACATATTGAAACATAAACCAGGTAGAAGGTCACATATTGAAACATAAACCAGGTACAAGGTCACATATTGAAACATAAACCAGGTAGAAGGTCACATATTGAAACATAAACCAGGTACAAGGTCACATTGAAACATAAACCAGGTAGAAGGTCACATATTGAAACATAAACCAGGTAGAAGGTCACATATTGAAACATAAACCAGGTACAAGGTCACATATTGAAACATAAACCAGGTAGAAGGTCACATATTGAAACATAAACCAGGTAGAAGGTCACTTATTGAACCATAAACCAGGTACAAGGTCACATTGAAACATAAACCAGGTAGAAGGTCACATATTGAAACATAAACCAGGTACAAGGTCACATATTGAAACATAAACCAGGTAGAAGGTCACATATTGAAACATAAACCAGGTACAAGGTCACATTGAAACATAAACCAGGTAGAAGGTCACTTATTGAACCATAAACCAGGTAGAAGGTCACTTATTGAACCATAAACCAGGTACAAGGTCACATTGAAACATAAACCAGGTAGAAGGTCACATATTGAAACATAAACCAGGTAGAAGGTCACATATTGAAACATAAACCAGGTACAAGGTCACATTGAAACATAAACCAGGTAGAAGGTCACATATTGAAACATAAACCAGGTAGAAGGTCACATATTGAAACATAAACCAGGTAGAAGGTCACATATTGAAACATAAACCAGGTAGAAGGTCACTTATTGAACCATAAACCAGGTAGAAGGTCACATATTGAAACATAAACCAGGTAGAAGGTCACATATTGAAACAGTAATAAGGTAGAAGGTCACATATTGAAACAGTAATAAGCTAGTGGGCCACATAAGCGGGTGCATCTATCTTTGCTCATTATACATTGCCTGGTCCTGTGTATTTGGGTTTAACCGTGTCTGGACCTTTCCTGGACAATAAAACTTCATATAAACACTTTCCACACCGAACCTACTACAGATGTTTGCAATTTGTCAAACTTTCAGTTCAAATGCAATCTGGGCCAGTTCAGCACAGAGACTCAGGGCCAACAAATATTGGTCTGAGGGCTGCATTTGGCCCCGGGGTCATAGTTGTTATGGACAAGATTAAGTTTGAATGTAGACGCTCAGATACTTTCCCGAGGCGTGGTCAACAGTCAAAACATAACAAGGCAATTACATATCTAAAGGTCTTTGAAACAGTTTTGTGATGTTCATCCCAGTGGAGGACCAAGTCTCCAAAGTCTCATGTTTGGAGGGAATTTTGTTGGAAAAATATGTCAAGTTTTTTTCACCACACCATGTCAAAGTGCCCATTATTCACAAGGAAATGCTAACTGCTGGAGAACCCAGCAGGCAAACCACTATCAGGTGTTATGGGGCTGTGCCCAAATATTAGACTGAAATTCACAGGGCACTGCAGACTGTTTTTGACATTTCCATATAGGGCTGCAATGATTTCTAGTAAATCGGGTAATTTGATAACAAAAAAGCTTTGATTATTATTTCATTGCCTCGATAATTTGTTTCATTTACATATTTTATTAAAAACATGTGAATCTGTGGTGCGCACGGAACGACTTGTGGTGCTTTTGTTTCACTTTTTCCGCTTGGACCTGCAGCAGCTAAAGCTTAACAGAGAGCGGCATGTTTTAAACTCACGAGTGCGACAGGGAAAGGTTTTGTTGTGTGAAAGACCCCAGTGTCCGACACTGCCACTCTAACCACCGCCTGTATCAGCCCTGCGTCCTCGCCCCGCCCCAGCGGACCCCAGTGTCCCGAGCTGCTACCGCAACGAGCTCTGCACACGCATCACAAAGAAATGACACCAACGATCAAAGGCTGGACTGACATATTAACAGACATTAGACAGATGGAAAAAAGGACAGTCAGGCTTCATTTGGAAATGGACTAATTTGACAGACTTTGAACCAGATTAACCACTTTAATTTTCATTCACCGTAAATGTGCCGTGATTTTGTTTGTTGTTTAGTTGATGTCTATTTGTGTCATTATTTTTGATTTACACTTCTTGGTCTTTTTGTGTTGTGTTTTGTTTCGATACTCATGTGTACATATTCTGATACTGTGTGATACTTGAGTATCAAGCCTTTTCCTTTGTATTGAAATTCAATTTGAACTTTTAGTTTTATATTCCCATAAAATAATGATCTACTATGAACGCCACACAATCACAATAAAAAGCACTTGTGACTTTCTTACCTCGTAAGAGCTGGGCAGCTTGAGTTTGAGGCTGAGGAACTTCTTGATGGTTCCCACGGTGACTCTGCTGGAGCAGCGGATGAACCTCTTCATCAGGTCCTGAGGAGAAGACACTAACTATGAGACTAATGACACATGAGACTAATGACACATGAGACTAATGACACATGACATGTTTACAGCCTACGTCACATCTGAGGCGGTGTTTCTAAAGGGTCTGCAGGTCACATACAGAGCTCAGCAATGCCACCCACCTTTGCTTTGAGATCACTTTAAAGGAGAAAACTTCCACGGACTGGACTAAAATAACTTTGGACACACAGCTCAGATTATTGGGACAAGTAGCGTCCTTACAATGCGATCAGATGAGAACGTGTTTCTACAGACGAGCTGGACATGTCCACATGTCTCCACAGACGAGCTGGACATGTCCACATGTCTCCACAGACGAGCTGGACATGTCCACATGACTCCACAGACGAGCTGGACATGTCCACATGACTCCACAGACGAGCTGGACATGTCCACATGTCTCCACAGACGAGCTGGACATGTCCACATGACTCCACAGACGAGCTGGACATGTCCACATGACTCCACAGACGAGCTGGACATGTCCACAACCTGTCTCCACAGACGAGCTGGACATGTCCACATCAGGAGGACTTGTGCTACTTAAATGGCAACGACAACATTTTTCTGATATAAATCGATCAAGACGCGTAGTCTTCATTTCCTCTTTCGAACACAAGTTCAATGAATGGGCCATAGCCACGCCCACCCTGCACCCTTCATGTTTATCTAACAGTCGATCTCATGGATCTAGGAAGCCGTGAGTTGCGGGAGTTTTAAAGCTCTGACGTTCGGACGAACTCGGGGTCGTGCAGAAATGGTCGGAGGTCAGAAACTGCGGAAAATCCCTGAAAACAGGAATCTCCGTTTTTGACGTTGGCGGCCTCGAGAAACAACTTATTAAAAAACTCTCGCCTTACAAAATAGAAAAAAATACTTAAAGATGGCTGCCACTGCCTGAACAGGTCAAACATCTGTCTACATCAAATAGTCATTTTAAACTAATCCGTCAAAAATCTTCATGCTACACGGGGCACTTTTAATTACTGAGCACTTTTTTATTATTTTATGCCACACTGCTTGACATTTTTATCATTTTTAGAGGTTTTTATTGCCCCACTAGAACATAGGCCCGGGGTGGCCTACACTGCCAACCATGACACCTGGAGAAACAAAGTTACCACTTGATCCGGACACCACCACTCATCATCAACATCTGGAAGAAGAAATCATTTGACTCTCCAACGAACGTAAAAAGAAAGATGAACTGATATCAAAACTTATGGACATTGCCACCGGACAGCACACAAAGATTGCATCACTCAACAGCGCCCTCATAGACACAGTGGTGTGGGACCCTCATGGACACAGTGGTGTGGGACCCTCATGGACACAGTGGTGTGTAACCCTCATGGACACAGTGGTGTGGGACCCTCATGGACACAGTGGTGTGGGACCCTCATGGACACAGTGGTGTGTAACCCTCATGGACACAGTGGTGTGTAACCCTCATGGACACAGTGGTGTGGGACCCTCATGGACACAGTGGTGTGGGACCCTCATGGACACAGTGGTGTGGGACCCTCATGGACACAGTGGTGTGGGACCCTCATAGACACAGTGGTGTGGGACCCTCATGGACACAGTGGTGTGGGACCCTCATGGACACAGTGGTGTGTAACCCTCATGGACACAGTGGTGTGGGACCCTCATGGACACAGTGGTGTGGGACCCTCATGGACACAGTGGTGTGTAACCCTCATGGACACAGTGGTGTGGGACCCTCATGGACACAGTGGTGTGGGACCCTCATGGACACAGTGGTGTGGGACCCTCATGGACACAGTGGTGTGTAACCCTCATGGACACAGTGGTGTGTGACCCTCATGGACACAGTGGTGTGGGACCCTCATGGACACAGTGGTGTGGGACCCTCATGGACACAGTGGTGTGGGACCCTCATGGACACAGTGGTGTGGGACCCTCATGGACACAGTGGTGTGGGACCCTCATGGACACAGTGGTGTGGGACCCTCATGGACACAGTGGTGTGGGACCCTCATGGACACAGTGGTGTGTAACCCTCATGGACACAGTGGTGTGTAAGCCTCATAGACACAGTGGTGTGGGACCCTCATGGACACAGTGGTGTGGGACCCTCATGGACACAGTGGTGTGGGACCCTCATGGACACAGTGGTGTGTAACCCTCATGGACACAGTGGTGTGGGACCCTCATGGACACAGTGGTGTGTAACCCTCATGGACACAGTGGTGTGTAACCCTCATGGACACAGTGGTGTGGGACCCGCATGGTTCCCCTCAGCCCTCCTGCTCAACTCCTCACTCCAGATCCGCCCAAAATACTTCAACAATACAAAAGAACCAACAAAGACGCACACTTGGAGCTACAATTATCCCCAGTTTAAACCTCACTAACCGTTTTGCTGCACTGGCAAATGACTCACCTGCTCCAGCCGCCCCAGTTCAGACACTTTCCAGTCTGAACTCATCTATTGATTTCCCGGCGCTCCAGGATAGTGTCCCGAGTCACCTGTCCATGCAGACCGAGGACCCGCCACAAGCCCCGGTGCGTCCCGAGGCAGCTGTAACCACCCCCACCTCTACCTCCTCTGAGTCAACCGGGTTTAAAACATCTAAACGGCACAGAAAATCTTCGGCCAGACTGAATGTGATCAGAGAGGCAGTCCTGAGACGATCCAGTGGTGGTGCTCGGGCCCTGGCTCCAGTCTTGCCGCTTTCCTCAGCGCTGCGTGTACCCTCGCCACCATCGGGGGTGTCACGGTCCCAAGCCGCAGCACATCCGATGGCCCCGCAGTCACCAGTGGAGCTACGGCCATAACAAGTCGCAGCACAACTGGTGTTCGTGCCCGAGAACGCGCCTCTGCACAGGGACCCTCTACTGAAGGGTCCGGGTACACCGCCGCATCTGGCCCACAGCCTGGAGCCTCCCGACTCGAGCCCGGCCCCAGCAGCCCGTCCTCCGTACAAGGCGATGGCTCACAGCACCGAAATCCAACCACGGATCGCCCTCAGCCACTGATCTCTCCCACAACAGTCATCATCGGTGACTCCATCGTCAGACATGTCCGTTTCTTTAACGCAATAACGCACTGCTTCCCAGGAGCCGCGGTCTCACGGATTGTGAGCAGACTTCCTGATCTGCTCAAGTCCATCCCATCAACAGTTCACAGGATCATTCTTCACATCGGGACAAACGACATATCATACAGACAGTCTGAGACTACAAAAAGGGACTTTGTGGAGCATTTTAATGCCCTGAAACCGTGGATTATTCAGGGCATGTCTGTGTTTATCTCCGGACCCATTCCCACCATGATCGCGGTGCTGAAAGATTCAGTAGAACTCTCTATTTGAACACCTTTTGTAGGCTCCACTTCATACATTTTATTGACAATTTTAACCTGTTCTGGGATCGTCCCTCTCACACCGGGTGGATGGCCTGCACCTGAACAGATTTGGAACCCGTCTCCTCACAAACAACCTGCTCTACGCTGTCCACTTCCTGGTGGACGTTCCCGCACGCGAGTGACTGTTTACACAATCCACGCCCCTCACAACCCCGTCTTCTTCAGACCGGTCAACACACAACTGTCAACGCACTACTGCCCCCTCCACTGCCCCCTCCACTGCCCCCTCAACTGCCCCCTCCACTGCCCCCTCTAGGTCACTGCACACAATATCTCAAAATGGACAAAAGCAAGAAAACTTTCGTTGTGGCTCTAGCGCTCTCTGTCAGTCAGAAACACTGGACATGATCTTCCCTATTATGCCAATTATAACTATGAGAAACCGCAGATATAAACACTCATGAAACACGTGAAACTGTAAATCAGGGACATTTAATTCATGTTCCACGTGGGAGGACGATGTGTTGTTCTGCAGAAATCAAAGTGAAACTTGCTGTACTAAATGTCAGGTCTTTATGCAACAAATCATTTTTGATCAATAATTTTATTTCCTCTTATAATCTTGATTTCATGTTTTTAACTGAAACATGGCTTGATGAAAACACTGCTAATCCAGTTCTTATAGAATCTGCTCCACCCAATTTCAAGTTTGAATCTGAAATACGTAAAAACAAAAAGGGTGGTGGTGTGTGTGCTGTCTTTAGAGATGAAATAATCACCCACAGGTTGTTCTTTTGGGGTGTTTTCATCATTTGAGTATGTATCTTTTAAAATGGAGCTAAAGCAGTCTACATCCGTCCTCTTCATTGTTTTATACAAGCCTCTCCAGCACTGACAACGTTTTATTGATGATTTTACTGTTTTTTCTTTTAATGTTTTCAGTCGTATGCACAGACTTTGATGGTTTGGCTACAGGTGATTTTAACGTACACATGGACAGTGTCTGTGACAGAAGCGCTAAAGAGCTCGATACTGTTCTTGAAAACTTTGGTCTTACTCAGCATGTGAGTGGCCCCACCCACATCAGAGTGGCCCCACCCACAGCAGAGTGGCCCCACCCACAGCAGAGTGGCCCCACCCACAGCAGAGGGCACAATCTGGATCTGTTAATCACAAAGGGGGTAAATATATCAAATGTTAATGTGGTGGATGTTGCTCTGTCCGATCATCTCTGTGTCTTCTTTGATCTGCTTGTCACTCCTAAACCACCAGCTGATGCAGCCATTGTTCAGAGGAGACACATAAATGACAGGACGGGTGCACTGTTTATGGAAAGAATCAACATTGAAAATGTCCCATGTTCTGATGTCAATGGTTTATTGAACTCCGTTACATCAAGTATTATGAATGTCCTAGATAACATTGCTCCTATGAAGGTTCAGGTGGTTAAGAATAAGCAGAAGGCTCCATGGAGAAACGATGATTCAGTCAGGGCACAGAAAAGAGAATGCCGCAAGTCAAAGCTCCAAGTTCACTATGAAATATACACAAGAAAAATGTCGGTATACAACCAATTATTATGTAAAACAAGAGAAAATTATTTCTCAGAAATAATTGGAAATAATAATAACAACTCCCGCATTCTGTTAGCGACAGTAACCGACTGACAAACCCTCCAGCTCAGATGCCGTTGGAACTCATTTCCACATCAAAGTGCAATGAGTTTGCCACATTCTTCAAGGACAAGGTTCAGAACATTAAGAACACAATCAATCCCACAGTGCAAATACTAATTCAACAGCCAGTCAAACATGTGGAGCTGACTCAGTTTGTACCTGTGACTGAAAAAATTGTCCAAGAGACCATCACCAGCCTGAGAGACCGTCACCAGCCTGAGAGACCGTCACCAGCCTGAGAGACCGTCACCAGCCTGAGAGACCATCACCAGCCTGAGAGACCATCACCAGCCTGAGAGACCATCACCAGCCTGAGAGACCGTCACCAGCCTGAGAGACCGTCACCAGCCTGAGAGACCGTCACCAGCCTGAGAGACCGTCACCAGCCTGAGAGACCGTCACCAGCCTGAGAGACCGTCACCAGCCTGAGAGACCGTCACCAGCCTGAGAGACCGTCACCAGCCTGAGAGACCGTCACCAGCCTGAGAGACCGTCACCAGCCTGAGAGACCGTCACCAGCCTGAGAGACCGTCACCAGCCTGAGAGACCGTCACCAGCCTGAGAGACCGTCACCAGCCTGAGAGACCGTCACCAGCCTGAGAGACCGTCACCAGCCTGAGAGACCGTCACCAGCCTGAGAGACCGTCACCAGCCTGAGAGACCGTCACCAGCCTGAGAGACCGTCACCAGCCTGAGAGACCGTCACCAGCCTGAGAGACCGTCACCAGCCTGAGAGACCGTCACCAGCCTGAGAGACCGTCACCAGCCTGAGAGACCGTCACCAGCCTGAGAGACCGTCACCAGCCTGAGAGACCGTCACCAGCCTGAGAGACCGTCACCAGCCTGAGAGACCGTCACCAGCCTGAGAGACCGTCACCAGCCTGAGAGACCGTCACCAGCCTGAGAGACCGTCACCAGCCTGAGAGACCGTCACCAGCCTGAGAGACCGTCACCAGCCTGAGAGACCGTCACCAGCCTGAGAGACCGTCACCAGCCTGAGAGACCGTCACCAGCCTGAGAGACCGTCACCAGCCTGAGAGACCGTCACCAGCCTGAGAGACCGTCACCAGCCTGAGAGACCGTCACCAGCCTGAGAGACCGTCACCAGCCTGAGAGACCGTCACCAGCCTGAGAGACCGTCACCAGCCTGAGAGACCGTCACCAGCCTGAGAGACCGTCACCAGCCTGAGAGACCGTCACCAGCCTGAGAGACCGTCACCAGCCTGAGAGACCATCACCAGCCTGAGAGACCATCACCAGCCTGAGAGACCATCACCAGCCTGAGAGACCATCACCAGCCTGAGAGACCGTCACCAGCCTGAGAGACCGTCACCAGCCTGAGAGACCGTCACCAGCCTGAGAGACCGTCACCAGCCTGAGAGACCGTCACCAGCCTGAGAGACCGTCACCAGCCTGAGAGACCGTCACCAGCCTGAGAGACCGTCACCAGCCTGAGAGACCGTCACCAGCCTGAGAGACCGTCACCAGCCTGAGAGACCGTCACCAGCCTGAGAGACCGTCACCAGCCTGAGAGACCGTCACCAGCCTGAGAGACCGTCACCAGCCTGAGAGACCGTCACCAGCCTGAGAGACCGTCACCAGCCTGAGAGACCGTCACCAGCCTGAGAGACCGTCACCAGCCTGAGAGACCGTCACCAGCCTGAGAGACCGTCACCAGCCTGAGAGACCGTCACCAGCCTGAGAGACCGTCACCAGCCTGAGAGACCATCACCAGCCTGAGAGACTTTTAAAATCCGTGCTCAGTAGTCTGCTGACTCCACTTACTGAAATAATCAACGGTCACTTAAATCCAGAACATTCCCAACGGTCTTGAAAACTGCAGTTATTAAGCCGCGGCTAAAGAAGAGCAGCCTCGATCCCACAACACTTAACAACTATCGACCGATCTCAAACTTACCTTTCCTGGGAAAAAGTCCTTGAAAAAGTCATTTATAAACAGCTCACTCAGTTCCTCCTGATAAGTGACTCCTGTGATGTCTTCCAGTCCGGTTTTAGATGGCATCACAGCACTGAGACGGTCTCATTAAGGTTACAAATGACATCCGTCTGAGCACTGATGATGGCAAGGCCTCTGTTTTAGTCTTGCTGGATCTCAGTGCTGTATTTGACACAGTTGACCACGGGATACTTCCACAGAGGTCAGAGGACTGGGTGGGCATCACCGGCATGGCCTTAAATTGGTTGAAATCCTACCTCGATAACAGGAAATACTTTGTTGAGATTGGTGACTGTGTCTCTGAGAGCCTGGCATTGACCTGTGGGGTGCCCCAAGGGTCAATCCTTGGACCCCTTCTGTTCAATCTGTACATGCTGCCATTGGGACAGCTAATGTGAAACTGTGGTGTGTCCTGTCACAATGATGCTGACGACACTCAGATCTATGTCTCACTGACGGCAGGTGAATATGGACCTGTCAATTCAGTCATTGCCTTCAACAGATCAGTGAGTGGAGGCAAAACAACTTCCTCCAGCTGAACTCAGACAAAACCAAAATCATCGTCTTTGGCCCACAAAAACTTAGAGAGACTGGAGGTGGTTGCTAACACTTTCTCTCTCTAAAACCCGTAACCAAGGTAAAAAATGTAGGAGTAATTATGGACTCAGACATGAATTTCAACCGCTACATCAACTCAATAACATCAGTAGCTTTCTTCCATATAAAAAAAACATTGCCAAAATTAAAAACATAATGTTCCAACCAGACTTGGAGAGACTTATCCATGTGTTTGTCTCCAGTAGATTAGACTGTAACGGCCGCTCACTGTCTCTCCAAACGAGCTGTAAAACATTCAGAACGCTGCTGCTCGGTTCCTGACTAGAACCAGGAAGTACCATCACATTAGTCCTGACTAGAACCAGGAAGTACCATCACATTAGTCCTGTTCTCAGGTCTCTGCACTGCCCCCTGTGGATCAGAGAATAGACTTTAAAACAGCTCTAATTGTGTATAAGTCTCTCCATGGCCTAACACCAAAATACATCTCACACTTGTGTGTGCCATACGAACCACCTCGGACTCTAAGGACCTCAGGGACCGGCCTCCTGCTGGTGCCAGAGCCAAGACCAGACACGGAGAATCTGTGTTCCAGGTCTATGGGGCAAGGAATAGCCTCCCCGAAGTTGTGAGACAGGCCCCGCCCCGGCTGTGTTTGAATCCAAACTAAAAACTGTTTTGTTTAGCCGCGCCTATGACTGATTTTACCTGGTTTTTAATATTTTAAAATACTACATTATTTTTATTCTTTACTTTACTCTGATGTACATTGTTTTTACGTTTTTATAAACTGCATTGTGTTTTTAATTTATTACTTGTTTTAAATTGTGTTTTAAACACTGTAAAGCACTTTGAATTGCAGTTTGTATGAATTGTGCTTCATAAATAAATTTGATTTGATTTGATTTGATGGGACATACAGAGGACATACGCCTGACCGGCACGTCTCTGGCATACCGGGGTGGTGGTCCCAACTACAGAGGGATCACACTCCTCAGCCCGGTAAGGTCTATTCCAGGTCCTGGAGAGGAGAATCCAAACAATAGTCGAACCTCGGATTCAGGAGGAGCAGAGTGGTTTAGGTCCTGGTCGTGGAACACTGGACCAGCTCTATACCCTCCATCGGGGGCTCGAGGGTTCATGGAAGTTTGCCCAACCAGTCCACATGTGCTTTGTGGATCTGGAGAAGGCTTTCGACCGTGTCCCTCGGGGTGTCCTTTGGGGGTGCTCCGGGAGTACGGGGTCCGGGGCCCTTTGCTCAGGGCTGTCCGGTCCCTGTCTGACCAGAACAGGAGCTGTGTTCATTGCCGGCAGTAAGTGAGACCTGTTCCCAGTGCATGAGGGACTCCTCAGGGCTGCGCTTTGTCACCGGTTCTGTTCATAGTTCATGTTCACGAGTGAGGGAAGGATGGAGTTTGAGATTGACAGATTGAGATTGCTGCATCGACTGTTGTGGTAAAGAGGGAGCTGAGTCGAAAGGCAAAGCTCTCGATTTACCGGTCATTCTACGTTCCTACCCTCACCTATGGTCATGAGCTTTGGGTAGTGACCGTGTGTGCGTTTGATGTGTGTGCGTTTCCCATTCATGTGCAGTTCCTGTGCAGCTGCTTTACGCCATTCGCAGCATGTTCATTTCAACATTGTCCAGGACTACTTTTGCCCACACCCACCTCAAGGGCCATGTATTCAAAACACTTTCATTTGGAGACTTTGGTATTTAAAAATACAGTAAAACAAGATTTCATAAAGATTGCTATTCCACCTCCTTTTGCTGGGTCTATCACAACAAAACATATTATAATTGTCCAAATAAATGTCGGCATACGAGATTTTGGCGGTTAGCCATGTTTCAGAGAATATGAATATATATGAGGCAGAACTTAAGATGTCATTCATTACAAATGAAAAATAGCTGAGATGTTGCGCTTCCATTTCTGTTGTGTTCAGTTTCAGAAACAGAGACAGGAAAAACAAAAGTGATATTTATCACAAAATATTTCTTTTTGCATTTGTGACATACTGTGACGGACGTGTCGGCCTGGCTTTGTCCTGTGTTGTGCAGACAGTCCAGACAGATGGCGATCTGTGGGTCACTCCTGTGGTAGTCTTGCCTCTCCTCCTCCTCTGCTCCTTCGTCCTCTCTTCCTCCTCCAGGATCAGCTCCTCCCTCGAAGCCCTTCTGATGCTTCGCGCTGTCGACTGGAAATCACACGGGAAACATTAGAAAACAGTCATGTTTATTGGTCATCATTCGTAAAGGCTGAAAGTTTAATTGTAATTGAATTGGTCGCACTTGGGAAATCTCAAAGCTTAATTTATTCAGGTAATAAAAATGTTATTACCTGAATAAATTAAGCTTTGAGATTTCCCAAGATATACGCTGCAGAGAACTGAATGTCTCTAATGTGTCTTTAACCATCTGAAAGCTGCTGAAATTGAATTCTAGACTTCGTGTCAGGCTCTGAAATGCATGGGATTCTTGGATTAGTTTAGCAGTTGAACTAAACTGAAATGAACTAAAGACAGTTTATTCAAGTCCAAACCAGAAAGCAGAACACGCTGGATCCAAACCTGTAGTGAGGACTCAACGCCCACCCTCCCATTTTAATATATTTAAACTTTTCTATTATGCACTAAATATTGATTGTCTGCATGCCCATCCATAAAAGTCACCACACACTACTGGATAGTAGTCTGTCTTGGACTGATCACATAAACACCATTGTTAACAAAAGAGTAGTCATTATGTGACAGAAATAATCAGTCACAGTCAACATTCTGTCATTTTTCATGTTGTCTGAAGTGTGGTCTTCTGCATCTCAAAAGGAATTAGCAACAATACAATTGTTAAAAATAAAGCAGATAGACTTGTTCTTAGTTGCTCTAATAGAACAAGCAGAGAGCTGATGTATTCCACTCTGTCATGGCTTAATTTAGATAAAAGAATACAAGTTACATTGGCCACTGTGTAATACAATACACTGAGCCTAAAATTGCCTCATTTGAAATTGAATCAAATAGTCGGCCCGGGGGTCAAATATTGGCCCTCTAGCTTCTTGCTAAGTTTGTCCGAACAACAAAAAGTAGTTATTTTTATTATAAAATTAAAAAAAAGAAAAAAAATTAAAAAAGCATTTTGATACCAACCTATTATTACAGTTCCAAGTCTTATTAAAGGTGTGGAGGCATCGAAATGCAAACTTTTGATTGATTCACTTTGTCATTCAACAAATTCAACATTGTTGGGTTGTTTGTGGCCTTCTGCTTCGGATAAGTTTCAAAATGCGGCCGCCACGTGTTGGAGTTCACCCCAGTGAACGAGAGGGCGTCCCTACGCCTTCAGGTGGGGGACAGGTCTCTCACTGTCGGCCTACGGGCGGAACAGCAGTGGAGAGCACTGGACTGTGCACCAACCGGGGACTAGAACGTTGTTCTACTGGGGGACTTCAACGCCCACGTGGGCAAAGACAGTGGCACCTGGAGAGGGGTGATCAGGAAGAACGGCTTCCCCGACCTAAACCGATCTAAGCAGGGTTTGGACTTCTGTGCTAGCCATGGATTGTCCATAACGAACACCATGTTCAAGCACAAGGGTGTCCATCAGTGCACATGGCACCAGGACACCCTAGGCCGGAGGTCAATTATCGACTTTGTTGTCATGTCATCTGACCTCCGGCCGCGTGTCTTGGACACTCGGGTGAAGAGAGGGGCAGAGTTGTCACACCACCTGGTGCTGAGTTGGATCCGCTGGCGGAGGAGGAAGCCGGACAGACTTGGCAGACCCAAGTGCATTGTGAGGGTCTGTTGGGAACATCTTGTGGAGCCTTCTGTCAGCAGGGTCTTCAACTCACACCAGCTTCTCCCAGATCCCGGGGGAGGCTGGGGACATTGAGTCCAAGTGGACCATGTTCTTGACCTCAACTGTCAATGCGGCTGTGGTCGCAAGGTCTCAGGTGCCTGTTGAGGTGGCAACACCCGTTGGTGGACAACAGAAGTAAGGGATGCCGTCAGGTGGAAGAAGGAGGCCTCGAAGGTCTCCTGAGGCCGTTGACAGGTATTGGCAGGCCCGCAGTACCGCAGCTTGGTTCCTGATGGCAAACCATCAGGAACCTCATGAGTGGGAAATAGGGCTGAGCGAAATAATATGTCTGTTTGCCGTAACCCGACCGACCCGGTACGAAACTAGCCAACTGAAAAAAAATTATCAGCATTTTGTTGATAAAACGTCAAAATCTTTTATTTTTCAATTATTTCGCCAACTCACCGACCGGTCTTTCCTAAACCGCTGTGTCGAATATTTTTATCACGCTGGTAAACCTATCTGTCATCCCAAAGGACTGATAACGCACTGCACAACACATGTGCGTCTTCATTTTCGGTCCTCCACATGCGTCTGTAACAAAACAGACCGTGCATCAGGGTCGTTGAATTGCCTTTAACAAGTTGGTATCTTACGCAATGCATTCTGGGATTGAAACACGCCCAGCAGCGTCATCACAACAAACATGGCGGTGCCCGTGTCCCCCGCATGTTCCCCCCGCTCGCCTTGGCTACCAAAGTAAAGGATAACGACGTACAAAAGGTCGATTGAAATATCTTAAAACCGTGAGATTTAGTCTCACAATCGGGTTGATAGAGACGTTTTGCGTCATTGACTGTTGAAGCCTCTGACCCCTGGACTGTTGAAGCCTGACCCCTGGACTGTTGAAGCCTGACCCCTGGACTGTTGAAGCCTGACCCCTGGACTGTTGAAGCCTGACCCCTGGACTGTTGAAGCCTGACCCCTGGACTGTTGAAGCCTGACCCATAGGCGCAGTAGAAGGTGTAAAGCTCCTTGGTCAGTCATCGGTTGTCTGCACCGTGGAGGGCTTTAGGCTTGTAGTTTGTGAGAAGCCGGAGCCCACTCCACACAGAGGTGGAGTTGTTGTCAGAGAACTGCTGCTTCAGATGTGAATTGTACTGGGATCTAGGTCTCAAAACCTCCCTGCTAAATCCATACTTTGCATCTTTGTAGTGCTCTCTGTCACCGGCCCTGTGCGCTGCCTCCTTCTGCTGCCTCAACTAACTCAGTTTGGGTGTGAACCTGGGTTTGTCTTTATTGAAAGTGACTTTGGTGTGTGATGGTATAATGCTGTCCTCACAGAATCAAATTGATGTCACAGTGTCCGTGTCCTCATCTAAACTACCTGTGGCAGCTCAGGAAACCTCCCAGTCTGTAATGTCCAAACACACACTTCTTAGAAGTCCTCACTACAGGTTTGTGGAGCCTCTGTCTGTACGTGGGGATCAGAAGTACCATGGCATGATCTGAAAAACCTACAGCTTCTCTCTCAGAGAGAACCTTTTGTCTCTCCACACGGAGCAGCTGGAAGCCCTTCAGCTGTACGGCACAGTCCGGGACCGACTCGCTGAGCCACGTCTCCATGAGGCACACAACAGAAGAAGAGGAAAAGTCTCTGTTTTGTCTCATGAGCAGCGCCAGTTCATCCAGTTTGTTGGAAAGTGAGTTCACGTTAGAGAGGAAAATCTTATGAGGGCGTACGAGTGCCGCGTTTCCTAAGGTGCATGAGCCCACCAGCTCGCTTTCCTCGTCTGCGGCGTCTCACTCTTCTGGCCAAAAAAAGGATTAATTCCGCAACAGATGCTAAAGAAGATGCTTTTCACAGGTGTAAGAGCACGCTGACACACAATTTATGTACAAAAACAGACAAAACAAAGTGGACTGAAAATCCAGGGCATCCGTTTGCAGCGCCATCTTGGTTGTTAAGCCATCTTCCAGTAAGGTTTACAGGAACCCCCGACACATTCTCCATTGTTAAAGAAGCCCACACAGTCTCTTCATTCAAGACCAGGCTTATGGTCAGGCCAGGAACAGAAATATAAAGCTACAGTTTCAGCTACGCTGCCCTAGGAGAAACTCTGCTGGGGGAAGTATGGCAGCCTGAGCACTATCCTCTGATAAATACTTATTCTATCAAACAATATTTAATATTTGATTTCACTTGCAAACTGCTCATTGCCTTTTCTTCTTCTTTTCCCACTTACCGGCCCCCTCGAGGGAGTGGGACAGACACATCGATGACCTGTGGACACAGATGCTCCTCGAGTCCCTGGAAAATCGGTCTCTACTCCATATGAACGGTTCTTCATCTGGTTGTCCTGCTGAAGAACTGGTTGTCCTGCTGAAGAACTGGTTCTCCTTCTGAAGAACTGATTCTCCTCCTGAAGAACTGGTTATCCTCCTGAAGAACTGGTTCTTCTCCTGAAGAACTGGTTCTCCTCCTGAAGAACTGGTTCTCCTCCTGAAGAACTGATTCTCCTCCTGAAGAACTGGTTCTCCTCCTGAAGAACTGATTCTCCTCCTGAAGAACTGGTTATCCTCCTGAAGAACTGGTTCTTCTCCTGAAGAACTGGTTCTCCTCCTGAAGAACTGATTCTCCTCCTGAAGAACTGGTTCTCCTCCTGAAGAACTGATTGTCCTGCTGAAGAACTGGTTCTCCTCCTGAAGAACTGATTCTCCTCCTGAAGAACTGGTTCTCCTCCTGAAGAACTGATTGTCCTGCTGAAGAACTGGTTCTCCTCCTGAAGAACTGATTCTCCTCCTGAAGAACTGGTTCTCCTCCTGAAGAACTGGTTCTCCTCCTGAAGAACTGGTTCTCCTCCTGAAGAACTGGTTCTCCTCCTGAAGAACTGGTTCTCCTCCTGAAGAACTGATTCTCCTCCTGAAGAACTGGTTCTCCTCCTGAAGAACTGATTGTCCTGCTGAAGAACTGGTTCTCCTCCTGAAGAACTGATTCTCCTCCTGAAGAACTGGTTCTCCTCCTGAAGAACTGGTTCTCCTGCTGACGAACTGGTTCTCCTCCTGAAGAACTGGTTCTCCTCCTGAAGAACTGATTCTCCTCCTGAAGAACTGGTTCTCCTGCTGAAGAACTGGTTCTCCTGCTGAAGAACTGGTTCTCCTGCTGAAGAACTGGTTCTCCTGCTGAAGAACTGGTTCTCCTCCTGAAGAACTGGTTCTTCTCCTGAAGAACTGGTTCTCCTCCTGAAGAACTGGTTCTCCTCCTGAAGAACTGGTTCTCCTGCTGACGAACTGGTTCTTCTCCTGAAGAACTGGTTCTCCTCCTGAAGAACCGATTCTCCTCCTGAAGAACTGGTTCTCCTCCTGAGTGGCTGCAGCTCCACTGTCTATCTCGCATCAGTCTGTCTGATGGAGTCAGATCTCTCCTTCACTGTGGAACTCTGAGAAGGAGGGTCTAAGGACAGAAGGATGGTCTAAGGACAGAAGGAGGGTCTAAGGACAGAAGGAGGGTCTAAGGACAGAAGGAGGGTCTAAGGACAGAAGGAGGGTCTAAGGACAGAAGGATGGTCTAAGGACAGAAGGATGGTCTAAGGACAGAAGGAGGGTCTAAGGACAGAAGGAGGGTCTAAGGACAGAAGGATGGTCTAAGGACAGAAGGATGGTCTAAGGACAGAAGGAGGGTCTAAGGACAGAAGGAGGGTCTAAGGACAGAAGGATGGTCTAAGGACAGAAGGATGGTCTAAGGACAGAAGGAGGGTCTAAGGACAGAAGGAGGGTCTAAGGACAGAAGGAGGGTCTAAGGACAGAAGGATGGTCTAAGGACAGAAGGATGGTCTAAGGACAGAAGGAGGGTCTAAGGACAGAAGGAGGGTCTAAGGACAGAAGGATGGTCTAAGGACAGAAGGATGGTCTAAGGACAGAAGGATGGTCTAAGGACAGAAGGAGGGTCTAAGGACAGAAGGAGGGTCTAAGGACAGAGGACTTGCTCCTCGTCCCTATGGACATTGTTTAAGTTTTTAGTGAATTTTGTTCACTGACCAGGGCAATAAATGTATCATCACATTTGTTTCTAATTTCAGTTTGCACGTAAGGAACACTAAGGGCTGTAAACCCAGACTAGACTCAGACTAGACTCAGACTAGACTCAGACTAAATCAAGATTAGCCCAAGTCCAAAACCCGGAGATGCTGAGCACAGAATGTGCCAGAGTGCGTGCAAACATCTCTGATAACTCGACTCATGCAGAGGCAGATTCATGTGGTGTCGCTCCTGTTCGGGTGGATCAAAAAGTCTCCTTTAAAATGTCTTAAAGGTACATTTGACATAACTGTGTTTGTCCTTTAAAAGAGATGTTACCTTTTCCATTCTCCAGATGCTGGTTTCTTTTCCAGAATTCGACCTCCCGCTGCTCCTCCTCTGCACACACACACACACACACACACACAGAGACACACACACACACAGAGACACACACACACACAGAGACACACACACACACACACACAGAGACACACAGACACACACACAGGCACGCACACACAAACACACACACACAAACACACACAGACACACACACAGACACACACACACACACACACACACACACACAGACAGACACAGAGACACACACACACACACACACACGCACACACACACACGCACACACACACACACACACACACAAACACACACAGACACACACACACACAGAGACACACACACACACACAGAGACACACACACACACACACACACACAGACACACACACACACACACACAGTTAGTGTCCACAGTGGAGCTGGTTTCATGTCCCTGAGATGCTCCAGAGCTCTGGAGCAGAACATTATATCTTCTGTCTCTGTGATTGAAATTCAAGGCTCAGCTTAGCTCACTGTAAACTGCTTTATTTTCTCATTTTCTAAGTCATTTCAGGTGAAATTGAAAACCTTACAAAAAAAAAGTGAGTTACTGGACATTCTAATCAGATTGTGTCTGTATTTTTAAGTCACTGAACTTCAAAGTGCAAAGAATGTACTAAATATGCTAACAACACACATTACTGCATTAACAAATAATAATAACGGTAATATCAAAAGAAAAGCATTGATTTTTGGACTTCAGAGTCAGAGGTGGCAGAATAGCCAGGATATCAATGTAATGTTACTTTAAAGGCACAGTATATGAGTTTTAGCCAGAAAATTGGTTATTATTCTAAAAATGTATAAAAACTGTGTGTTTATTGTGAGCAGCTGCATCTCCACAAACTTTACTTGGCTATAATATTCCGGCATAAAACAACTCTATATTCATAGAGAAACATGCAGGTGACCTGCCTTTAAAATAATATAACTCAAGTAAAAGTATAAATAGTGATTCCAATAATGACTCGAGTAAGAGGAAAAAGGTATTTGGAGAAGCTTGTACTCGAGTCCTGAGGAACAGTTTGAATGTAAAATGTCCTTAGAGGGGCTGTGCCTAAGGCTGGCCAATATGGAAACAAATAATGTATTTTCTCATACTGATCGATCTCAATTTTCGATTAAATTGTATTTGGTCTTTCCAAATAAAAAAGTGGCTTTTAATAATGATTTCATGGACATAAACTATGCAGACTTTAAATTTAAGCCATTGAACACAAATTATATTCAAATGTCTTCAAAGTCTGGCCTCTGCTCAAAACCAGTGTGTTAACACTGTGTTCACTGTACATTTAACGTGACCCTTGACCCTGGACCTATTTGCACACACAATATGTGTGGCATGACTCTTCTACTGTTCTTTCAAACAGTGAAATAAGCAGGGGCCTTCTCCTGCAGAGACGGAGCCAGACAGAGATAGGGGGACGCACACTCTTTGAAGGGTCTCGTCTTTCACTGATCCACCGCCTGTGACAGCGGAACTCATGTCACACTAAACTAATCAGGCTGGATTTTAAAATAAGGTAGAGACTGAAAATGGCTTTGGGGTCTGGATCAAAGGCTCTGAAGGTCCGGGCCCTATTGGGGACCCCTGTGTACAGTGTAAAGGTGGGTTTATGCTTGACACGTCCGAGAGGGGCCGCACAGCGTCATTTCATCATTTTTTGCCGACGTGCCCCTCGCACACTGTCCAAGTGGACCCGTTTTTGTAGCGTTAGGGAAAAATGTTTAAAGGTCCCATAACATGCAAAATCGACTTTTCAGAGCTTTTAACCTTCTTACATTGCTATTTGTCCTTCAAATATGTCCAGAGTGTTTTTTGGATTGATTCCCGCAGTTTTTAGCTATATTACAGACTATCTCCTTTCCACGAATCTCCAAACTGACGGGGGTGTTCACAGGACCGCGTCGTCATCCCCCCTCCCCTCGGCTCCGCGCTGCAGCAGGCTGTGTATATATATATATCTATATAGTTATATAGATATATATAGATAGATAGATAGATAGAGAGATAGAGAGCGAGATAGATAGAGAGATCTATAGATACATCTGTTCTGCGCACGCTGTAGAATAAACACCAGATTTATTTAGGCTCAAAGTAGTGTTGATCTGAAGTTCTATCGTTTCTCACTCACTCGCGCGGAGCGGCGCAGCGCGGAGCTAACAGCTGTGGGACACACACTACGTCACGGGTGGGCGGGGCACACACGCTCTCTGAGACTACGTCACGGGTGGGCGGGGCACACACGGTCTCTGAGACTACGTCACGGGTGGGCGGGGCACACACGCTCTGAGACTACGTCACGGGTGGGCGGGGCACACACGGTCTCTGAGACTACGTCACGGGTGGGCGGGGCACACACGGTCTCTGAGACTACGTCACGGGTGGGCGGGGCACACACGCTCTGAGACTACGTCACGGGTGGGCGGGGCACACGCTCTCACTGAGACTACGTCACGGGTGGGCGGGGCACACACGCTCTGAGACTACGTCACGGGTGGGCGGGGCACACACGGTCTCTGAGACTACGTCACGGGTGGGCGGGGCACACACGGTCTCTGAGACTACGTCACGGGTGGGCGGGGCACACACGCTCTGAGACTACGTCACGGATGGGCGGGGCACACACGGTCTCTGAGACTACGTCACGGGTGGGCGGGGCACACACGCGCTCTGAGACTACGTCACGGGTGGGCGGGGCACACGCTCTCACTGAGACTACGTCACGGGTGGGCGGGGCACACACGGTCTCTGAGACTACGTCACGGGTGGGCGGGGTACACACGCTCTGAGACTACGTCACGGGTGGGCGGGGCACACACGGTCTCTGAGACTACGTCACGGGTGGGCGGGGCACACACGCGCTCTGAGACTACGTCACGGGTGGGCGGGGCACACGCTCTCACTGAGACTACGTCACGGGTGGGCGGGGCACACACGGTCTCTGAGACTACGTCACGGGTGGGCGGGGCACACACGCTCTGAGACTACGTCACGGGTGGGCGGGGCACACGCTCTCACTGAGACTACGTCACGGGTGGGCGGGGCACACACGCTCTCTGAGACTACGTCACGGGTGGGCGGGGCACACGGTCTCTGAGACTACGTCACGGGTGGGCGGGGCACACACGGTCTCTGAGACTACGTCACGGGTGGGCGGGGCACACACGCTCTGAGACTACGTCACGGGTGGGCGGGGCACACGCTCTCACTGAGACTACGTCACGGGTGGGCGGGGCACACACGCTCTGAGACTACGTCACGGGTGGGCGGGGCACACACGGTCTCTGAGACTACGTCACGGGTGGGCGGGGCACACACGGTCTCTGAGACTACGTCACGGGTGGGCGGGGCACACACGCTCTGAGACTACGTCACGGGTGGGCGGGGCACACGCTCTCACTGAGACTACGTCACGGGTGGGCGGGGCACACACGCTCTGAGACTACGTCACGGGTGGGCGGGGCACACACGGTCTCTGAGACTACGTCACGGGTGGGCGGGGCACACACGGTCTCTGAGACTACGTCACGGGTGGGCGGGGCACACACGCTCTGAGACTACGTCACGGATGGGCGGGGCACACACGGTCTCTGAGACTACGTCACGGGTGGGCGGGGCACACACGCGCTCTGAGACTACGTCACGGGTGGGCGGGGCACACGCTCTCACTGAGACTACGTCACGGGTGGGCGGGGCACACACGGTCTCTGAGACTACGTCACGGGTGGGCGGGGTACACACGCTCTGAGACTACGTCACGGGTGGGCGGGGCACACACGGTCTCTGAGACTACGTCACGGGTGGGCGGGGCACACACGCGCTCTGAGACTACGTCACGGGTGGGCGGGGCACACGCTCTCACTGAGACTACGTCACGGGTGGGCGGGGCACACACGGTCTCTGAGACTACGTCACGGGTGGGCGGGGCACACACGCTCTGAGACTACGTCACGGGTGGGCGGGGCACACGCTCTCACTGAGACTACGTCACGGGTGGGCGGGGCACACACGCTCTCTGAGACTACGTCACGGGTGGGCGGGGCACACGGTCTCTGAGACTACGTCACGGGTGGGCGGGGCACACACGGTCTCTGAGACTACGTCACGGGTGGGCGGGGCACACACGCTCTGAGACTACGTCACGGGTGGGCGGGGCACACGCTCTCACTGAGACTACGTCACGGGTGGGCGGGGCACACACGCTCTGAGACTACGTCACGGGTGGGCGGGGCACACACGGTCTCTGAGACTACGTCACGGGTGGGCGGGGCACACACGGTCTCTGAGACTACGTCACGGGTGGGCGGGGCACACACGCTCTGAGACTACGTCACGGATGGGCGGGGCACACACGGTCTCTGAGACTACGTCACGGGTGGGCGGGGCACACACGCGCTCTGAGACTACGTCACGGGTGGGCGGGGCACACGCTCTCACTGAGACTACGTCACGGGTGGGCGGGGCACACACGGTCTCTGAGACTACGTCACGGGTGGGCGGGGCACACACGCTCTGAGACTACGTCACGGGTGGGCGGGGCACACACGGTCTCTGAGACTACGTCACGGGTGGGCGGGGCACACACGCGCTCTGAGACTACGTCACGGGTGGGCGGGGCACACGCTCTCACTGAGACTACGTCACGGGTGGGCGGGGCACACAGGCGCTCTGAGACTACGTCACGGGTGGGCGGGGCACACAGGCGCTCTGAGACTACGTCACGGGTGGGCGGGGCACACACGCTCTGAGACTACGTCACGGGTGGGCGGGGCACACACGCGCTCTGAGACTACGTCACGGGTGGGCGGGGCACACGCTCTCACTGAGACTACGTCACGGGTGGGCGGGGCACACACGCTCTGAGACTACGTCACGGGTGGGCGGGGCACACACGCGCTCTGAGACTACGTCACGGGTTGGGCGGGGGAGCCAGATGGCTCTTCACAAGGGTGGGGGCGAATATCAAACCAAGCCGTTTGCATTTCCGGGTTGGTGAGGGGGTCCAAGGTCTGGGTGATATTTCTTAACTATTATGTTAAGGGTGTTGCACAACCCTTATTATTATCAATTATATATCAATATTACTTAGGATAGACTATGAAACATTAAAAAAGCATGTTAGGGCACCTTTAACTATGCGGACGGTTCCACGCAGAAATGAACGTATTTGATGTGGACGCCACAGGAAGCCTCCACGTCTCATTTCCACAGAACGTACATGAAGTATGATCCAGCCCTTGTGGAATGTCTTAGAACTATATTTTCCCATTAAAAAAGGGATGAAATAACTGCTGTCTCCTCGCCCCTGTCGATGCAGGCATGTCCAAACTATGGCACCGGGGCCAAATGCGGCCCTCAGACCATTTTTTGTTGGCCCTCCTGCTTCTTGCTAAGTTGGTCCAAACAACAAAAAGGAATTTTTACTGTAAAATTTGAAATTTTGAAAATGCAAGTATTTTGATGTTATACCAACCTAATATTAATGTTCAAGTCTTATTAAAAGGTGGAAGCATCGAAACTATGTCAAATGCAACATTTCACTCATTTGACAAATGTAACATTGTCGGGTTGTCGTGGCCCTCTGCTCATTCTCTTTTTATTTGACGGTAGTTATTACAATATACATTTCAGAGTGATATTTAAAGCACATGATGTTTGGTGGAATAGGACTTATAGTAGTTAAAACAGAGTGTGTGGTTTTGCCTCTACCTGTGTCACATCTGGTGACCATGTGTGTCCGACCAGTAGAGTATACACTTTAGCAAAATCACAAATATTTTAACTATGTTTTATTGAAAACTATTTCTTGCTATATTGTATTTGTAGTTTGTTCATGTCATTGTATTAGGGCAATTACGAGCACACAATTGTCTCTCCGGGTTCTCCGGCTTCCTCCACCGTCCAGAGACATACCTGTGTTATTGGCATCTAAAAACATTGGCCTTAGTGAATGAATGTGAGAGTGAAGAGTTTTCTGTAATGTCTATGTCTCTGAGTTGGCCACTGTCCAGGGTGTACCCGGCCTAAGGCCCAAAGTCACCCGGACAAGGGAACAAGCGGTAGAAAATGAATGGATGAAAAATGTATTTGATTTTTACAGAGCATTTTATTTTATTTTACCTTCTGTTTTTTGACCCAAACCTATGACTAGGGATGTGTACCGCTCCGCAGGACCGGATCCGGACTTTCAGTTCAGGTCCAAAAAAAACGAAACCCCGGTGATTCGGTTCTGGACTCATTAAAAATCTACCACTCACATTCTATATCCTTTACGTTCTAGAATCTAAACCATCCTAAACCTTCCATAGATTGCGAAATTCGCGCTAGAAAAGACGTAAACTCTGACATCGCTGTCAATGGCGCACCCGGAGCATCAGTGACGCACGCGTCTTCCGCGCGGCAGAAGTTGAAGCCGGCGCAATGAGTTTAAAGACGCGAGAGACCGAAGTTGTCACTTTATTTCTTGAACAGAGTTGGTTACTGTTGGCCGTAACCATGGTGATGGAACAGGAACATCAAAAACCACCTCGTCTCCTGAGCCCGCTCTTAGCTCCGCCCCAGAGACCACGCGCACTAGAGACTAGAGACGCTACAATATGAATAAAATAACTGTTATGGTGTGATGTAGCATTTATTTAGGTGGGTTAATGTGCAATATACATATTTATACATCTAAGTAAATACTAAGTCAAAGTAATGTTTAATTGCTGGATTCATTAATTGGAGCTTATATTTTGTAATAGTATTTGTATTCTACAGTTGTTAAATATGGTCTTGTGTTTAATGCTGTTAATATGATGTATTGTGTAAAATATTTTCATATTCTATTTTTGATACTGCTAAGTTGATTGATTTATAGTGGTTCTAGTTGACTGTTATGCTAGTTTTTGAAGGTTTTTACATGACTTTGATGCCAATGGATCTGCTAAATTTGAGAGTAAATGTATCTAAAGCATTAAACTTCAGGTGTGGGAACAGCCCAGTCAAACCAGTAACACACTTACACACATAGTATCAGCTGAAACAGCTGCCCCAATACTCAACATGCTCTTGTTCAGAAGTTGTTCCTCTAGTAAAACACATGAACGTGTGTTAGCTCGTAGCTCGTAGCTCGTGATTTGTAAGTTGTAACTTCTGTTAATAAACAGTGAATAAACCAGATAAATTGAGTTTATTTCAGTCTGCAGTTAAGCCTTGTGTTTGATAGTCGTCCTTGTTCATGTGTCCAACTTAATTTAGCCAAGTGTCTTGTGTTATGCTGTTATAACATTATACAAATATGGCATGTGTTTAGGTCCGGACTCATTAGGTCCGGACCTGAACCTAAACCTCTGGATTCGAATCCGGACTTGAACCTGAACGTGGGTTTAGGTCTGCATCCCTAACTATGACATTATATTTATTGGGATTTTGCTGTTCATTTGTTTGACACACACTGAATACATGTCTTTGTCTTTGTCTGTTTCAGTAAAAGAATGTGGTTTGGACTATAAGTTTTGGTCGCTATGTCCAAATACTTCAATAACAAAAGCTGTATTCATAATAAATATAATCACATCAAAAATGGTGATTTAAAGCCCCTAAAGTGAGTAGTTCATGTGTGAGTGGTTCATGTGTGAGTGGTTCATGTGTGTGAGTGGTTCATGTGTGTGAGTGGTTCATGTGTGAGTGGTTCATGTGTGTGAGTGGTTCATGTGTGAGTGGTCCATGTGTGAGTGGTTCATGTGTGTGAGTGGTTCATGTGTGTGAGTGGTTCATGTGTGTGAGTGGTTCATGTGTGTGAGTAGTTCATGTGTGAGTGGTTCATGTGTGTGAGTGGTTCATGTGTGTGAGTGGTTCATGTGTGTGAGTGGTTCATGTGTGAGTGGTTCATGTGTGTGAGTAGTTCATGTGTGAGTGGTTCATGTGTGTGAGTGGTTCATGTGTGTGAGTGGTTCATGTGTGTGAGTGGTTCATGTGTGAGTGGTTCATGTGTGTGAGTAGTTCATGTGTGAGTGGTTCATGTGTGAGTGGTTCATGTGTGTGAGTGGTTCATGTGTGAGTGGTTCATGTGTGAGTGGTTTATGTGTGAGTGGTCCATGTGTGAGTGGTTCATGTGTGTGAGTGGTTCATGTGTGTGAGTAGTTCATGTGTGAGTGGTTCATGTGTGAGTGGTTCATGTGTGTGAGTGGTTCATGTGTGTGAGTGGTTCATGTGTGAGTGGTTCATGTGTGTGAGTGGTATGTGTGTGAGTGGTTCATGTGTGTGAGTGGTTCATGTGTGTGAGTGGTTCATGTGTGTGAGTGGTTCATGTGTGAGTGGTTCATGTGTGAGTGGTTCCAGTGTGAGTGGTTCCAGTGTGTGAGTGGTTCATGTGTGAGTGGTTCATGTGTGAGTGGTTCCAGTGTGTGAGTGGTTCATGTGTGAGTGGTTCATGTGTGAGTGGTTCCAGTGTGAGTGGTTCCAGTGTGTGAGTGGTTCATGTGTGAGTGGTTCATGTGTGAGTGGTTCCAGTGTGAGTGGTTCCAGTGTGAGTGGTCCATGTGTGAGTGGTCCATGTGTGAGTGGTCCATGTGTGAGTGGTTCATGTGTGAGTGGTTCATGTGTGAGTGGTTCATGTGTGTGAGTGGTCCAAGTGTGTGAGTGATTAATGTGTGTGAGTGATTCATGTGTGAGTGGTCCATGTGTGAGTGGTTCATGAGTGAGTGGTTCTTGTGTGAGTCGTTCATGTGTGAGTGGTTCATGTGTGATTGGTCCATGTGTGAGTGGTTCATGTGTGAGTGGTTCATGTGTGAGTGGTTCATGTGTGTGAGTGGTTCATGTGTGTGAGTGGTTCATGTGTGTGAGTGGTTCATGTGTGAGAGTGGTTCATGTGTGAGTTTTTCATGTGTGAGTGGTTCCAGTGTGAGTGGTTCCAGTGTGAGTGGTCCATGTGTGAGTGGTCCATGTGTGAGTGGTCCATGTGTGAGTGGTTCATGTGTGAGTGGTTCATGTGTGAGTGGTTCATGTGTGTGAGTGGTCCAAGTGTGTGAGTGATTCATGTGTGTGAGTGATTCATGTGTGAGTGGTCCATGTGTGAGTGGTTCATGTGTGTGAGTGGTTCATGTGTGAGTGGTCCATGTGTGAGTGGTTCATGAGTGAGAGTGGTTCTTGTGTGAGTGGTTCATGTGTGAGTGGTTCATGTGTGAGTGGTTCATGTGTGAGTTGTTCATGTGTGTGAGTGGTTCATGTGTGAGTGGTTCATGTGTGTGAGTGGTTCATATGTGTGAGTGGTTCATGTGTGAGTGGTCCATGTGTGAGTGGTCCATGTGTGAGTGGTCCATGTGTGAGTGGTCCATGTGTGAGTGGTCCATGTGTGAGTGGTCCATGTGTGAGTCGTTCATGAGTGTGAGTGGTTCATGAGTGTGAGTGGTCCATGTGTGTGAGTGGTTCATGTGTGTGAGTGGTTCATGTGTGTGAGTAGTTCATGTGTGAGTGGTTCACGTGTGAGTGGTTCATGTGTGAGTGGTTCATGTGTGAGAGTGGTTCGTGTGTGAGTGGATCTTGTGTGAGTGGTTCATGTGTGAGAGTGGTTCTTGTGTGAGTAGTTCATGTGTGAGTGGTTCACGTGTGAGTGGTTCATGTGTGAGTGGTTCATGTGTGAGAGTGGTTCGTGTGTGAGTGGATCATGTGTGAGTGGTTCATGTGTGAGAGTGGTTCTTGTGTGAGTGGTTCATGTGTGAGTGGTTCATGTGTGTGAGTGGTTCATGTGTGAGTGGTTCATGTGTGTGAATGGTTCATGCGTGTGTATGGTTCATGTGTGAGTGGTTCATGTGTGAGAGTGGTTCATGTGTGAGTGGTCCATGTGTGAGTGGTTCATGTGTGAGTGGTTCATGTGTGAGTGGTTCATGTGTGAGAGTGGTTCGTGTGTGAGTGGATCATGTGTGAGTGGTTCATGTGTGAGAGTGGTTCTTGTGTGAGTGGTTCATGTGTGAGTGGTTCATGTGTGAGTGGTTCATGTGTGAGTGGTTCATGTGTGTGAGTGGTTCATATGTGTGAGTGGTTCATGTGTGTGAGTGGTTCATATGTGTGAGTGGTTCATGTGTGAGTGGTCCATGTGTGAGTGGTCCATGTGTGAGTGGTCCATGTGTGAGTGGTTCATGTGTGAGTGGTCCATGTGTGAGTCGTTCATGTGTGTGAGTGGTTCATGTGTGAGTGGTCCATGTGTGAGTGGTCCATGTGTGATTGGTCCATGTGTGAGTGGTCCATGTGTGAGAGTGGTTCATGTGTGAGTGGTTCATGTGTGAGTTTTTCATGTGTGATTGGTTCCAGTGTGAGTGGTTCCAGTGTGTGAGTGGTTCATGTGTGAGTGGTTCATGTGTGAGTGGTTCCAGTGTGAGTGGTTCCAGTGTGAGTGGTTCATGTGTGAGTGGTTCCAGTGTGAGTGGTTCCAGTGTGAGTGGTCCATGTGTGAGTGGTCCATGTGTGAGTGGTCCATGTGTGAGTGGTTCATGTGTGAGTGGTTCATGTGTGAGTGGTTCATGTGTGTGAGTGGTCCAAGTGTGTGAGTGGTTCATGTGTGAGTTTTTCATGTGTGAGTGGTTCCAGTGTGAGTGGTTCCAGTGTGTGAGTGGTTCATGTGTGAGTGGTTCATGTGTGAGTGGTTCATGTGTGTGAGTGGTTCATGTGTGTGAGTGGTTCATGTGTGTGAGTGGTTCATGTGTGAGAGTGGTTCATGTGTGAGTTTTTCATGTGTGAGTGGTTCCAGTGTGAGTGGTTCCAGTGTGAGTGGTCCATGTGTGAGTGGTCCATGTGTGAGTGGTTCATGTGTGAGTGGTTCATGTGTGAGTGGTTCATGTGTGAGTGGTTCATGTGTGTGAGTGGTCCAAGTGTGTGAGTGATTCATGTGTGTGAGTGATTCATGTGTGAGTTGTCCATGTGTGAGTGGTTCATGTGTGTGAGTGGTTCATGTGTGAGTGGTCCATGTGTGAGTGGTTCATGAGTGAGAGTGGTTCTTGTGTGAGTGGTTCATGTGTGAGTGGTTCATGTGTGAGTGGTTCATGTGTGAGTTGTTCATGTGTGTGAGTGGTTCATGTGTGAGTGGTTCATGTGTGTGAGTGGTTCATATGTGTGAGTGGTTCATGTGTGAGTGGTCCATGTGTGAGTGGTCCATGTGTGAGTGGTCCATGTGTGAGTGGTCCATGTGTGAGTGGTCCATGTGTGAGTGGTCCATGTGTGAGTCGTTCATGAGTGTGAGTGGTTCATGAGTGTGAGTGGTCCATGTGTGTGAGTGGTTCATGTGTGAGTGGTCCATGTGTGAGTGGTCCATGTGTGATTGGTCCATGTGTGAGTGGTTCACGTGTGAGTGGTTCACATGTGAGTGGTTCACGTGTGTGAGTGGTTCATGTGTGTGAGTGGTTCATGTGTGTGAGTGGTTCATGTGTGTGAGTGGTTCACGTGTGAGTGGTTCACATGCGAGTGGTTCATGTGTGTGAGTGGTTCATGTGTGTGAGTGGTTCATGTGTGTGAGTGGTTCATATGTGAGTGGTTCATGTGTGAGTGGTTCATGTGTGTGAATGGTTCATGTGGTGGAGTGGTTCATGTGTGAGAGTGGTTCATGTGTGAGTGGTCCATGTGTGAGTGGTCCATGTGTGAGTGGTTCATGTGTGAGTGGTTCATGTGTGAGTGGTTCATGTGTGAGTGGTTCATGTGTGAGTGGATCATGTGTGAGTGGTTCATGTGTGAGTGGTTCATGTGAGAGTGGTTCATGTGTGAGGGGTTCATGTGTGAGTGGTCCATGTGTGAGTGGTCCATGTGTGAGTGGTCCAAGTGTGAGTGGTCCATGTGTGAGTGGTTCATGTGTGAGTGATTCATGTGTGAGTGGTCCATGTGTGAGTGGTTTATGTGTGTGAGTGGTCCATGTGTGAGTGGTTCATGTGTGTGAGTGGTTCATGTGTGAGTGGTTCATGTGTGAGTGGTTCATGTGTGAGTTGTTCCAGTGTGTGAGTGGTTCATGTGTGTGAGTGGTTCATGTGTGTGAGTGGTTCATGTGTGAGTAATTCATGTGTGAGTGGTCCATGTGTGAGTGGTTCATGTGTGAGTGGTTCATGTGTGAGTGGTTCATGTGTGTGAGTAGTCCATGTGCGATTGGTTCATGTGTGAGTGGTTCACATGTGAGTGGTTCATGTGTGTGAGTGGTTCATGTGTGAGAGTGTTCCATGTGTGAGTGGTTCATGTGTGAGTGGTTCATGTGTGAGTGGTTCACATGTGAGTGGTTCATGTGTGTGAGTGGTTCACGTGTGAGTGGGTCATGTGTGTGAGTGGTTCGTGTGTGTGAGTGGTTCGTGTGTGTGAGTGGTTCGTGTGTGTGAGTGGTTCATATGTGAGTTATTCATGTGTGAGTGGTTCATGTGTGTGAATGGTTCATGTGTGTGTATGGTTCATGTGTGAGTGGTTCATGTGTGAGTGGTCCATGTGTGAGTGGTTCATGTGTGAGTGGTTCATGTGTGTGAGTGGGTCATATGTGTGAGTGGTTCATGTGTGTGAGTGGGTCATATGTGTGAGTGGTTCATGTGTGAGTGGTCCATGTGTGAGTGGTCCATGTGTGAGTCGTTCATGTGTGTGAGTGGTTCATGTGTGTGAGTGGTCCATGTGTGTGAGTGGTTCACGTGTGAGTGGTCCATGTGTGAGTGGTTCACGTGTGAGTGGTCCATGTGTGAGTGGTCCATGTGTGAGTGGTCCATGTGTGATTGGTCCATGTGTGAGTGGTTCATGTGTGAGTGGTTCACATGTGAGTGGTTCATGTGTGTGAGTGGTTCATGTGTGTGAGTGGTTCATGTGTGTGAGTGGTTCACGTGTGAGTGGTTCACATGCGAGTGGTTCATGTGTGTGAGTGGTTCATGTGTGTGAGTGGTTCGTGTGTGTGAGTGGTTCGTGTGTGTGAGTGGTTCATATGTGAGTGGTTCATGTGTGAGTGGTTCATGTGTGTGAATGGTTCATGTGTGTGAATGGTTCATGTGGTAGAGTGGTTCATGTGTGAGAGTGGTTCATGTGTGAGTGGTCCATGTGTGAGTGGTCCATGTGTGAGTGGTTCATGTGTGAGTTGTTCATGTGTGAGTGGTTCATGTGTGAGAGTGGTTTGTGTGTGAGTGGTCCATGTGTGAGTGGTCCATGTGTGAGTGGTCCATGTGTGAGTGGTCCATGTGTGAGTGGTTCATGTGTGAGTGGTTCATGTGTGAGAGTGGTTCTTGTGTGAGAGTGGTTCTTGTGTGAGTGGTTCTTGTGTGAGTGGTTCAGGTGTGAGTGGTTCATATGTGAGAGTGGTTTATGTGTGAGTGGTTCATGTGTGAGTGGTCCATGTGTGAGTGGTCCATGTGTGAGTGGTTCATGTGTGAGTGGTTCATGTGTGAGTGGTTCATGTGTGAGTGGTCCATGTGTGAGTGGTCCATGTGTGAGTGGTTTATGTGTGTGAGTGGTCCATGTGTGAGTGGTTCATGTGTGTGAGTGGGTCATGTGTGTGAGTGGTTTGTGTGTGTGAGTGGTTTGTGTGTGTGAGTGGTTCATGTGTGAGAGTGTTCCATGTGTGAGTGGTTCATGTGTGAGTGGTTCACATGTGAGTGGTTCATGTGTGTGAGTGGTTCACGTGTGTGTGGTTCAAATGTGAGTGGGTCATGTGTGGTTCTTGTGTGAGTGGTTCATGTGTGAGTGGTTCATGTGTGTGAGTGGTTCATGTGTGAGTGGTTCATGTGTGTGAATGGTTCATGTGTGTGTATGGTTCATGTGTGAGTGGTTCATGTGTGAGAGTGGTTCATGTGTGAGTGGTCCATGTGTGAGTGGTTCATGTGTGAGTGGTTCATGTGTGAGTGGTTCATGTGTGAGAGTAGTTCGTGTGTGAGTGGATCATGTGTGAGTGGTTCATGTGTGAGAGTAGTTCTTGTGTGAGTGGTTCATGTGTGAGTGGTTCATGTGTGTGAGTGGTTCATGTGTGAGTTGTTCCAGTGTGTGAGTGGTTCATGTGTGTGAGTGGTTCATGTGTGTGAGTGGTTCATGTGTGAGTAATTCATGTGTGAGTGGTCCATGTGTGAGTGGTTCATGTGTGAGTGGTTCATGTGTGAGTGGTTCATGTGTGAGTGGTTCATGTGTGTGAGTGGTCCATGTGTGATTGGTTCATGTGTGAGTGGTTCACATGTGAGTGGTTCATGTGTGTGAGTGGTTCATGTGTGAGAGTGTTCCATGTGTGAGTGGTTCATGTGTGTGAGTGGTTCACGTGTGTGTGGTACACATGTGAGTGGGTCATGTGTGTGAGTGGTTCGTGTGTGTGAGTGGTTCATGTGTGTGAGTGGTTCATGTGTGTGAGTAGTTCATGTGTGAGTGGTTCATGTGTGTGAGTGGTTCATATGTGTGAGTGGTTCATGTGTGAGTGGTCCATGTGTGAGTGGTCCATGTGTGAGTGGTCCATGTGTGAGTGGTCCATGTGTGAGTGGTCCATGTGTGAGTCGTTCATGAGTGTGAGTGGTTCATGAGTGTGAGTGGTCCATGTGTGTGAGTGGTTCATGTGTGAGTGGTTCATGTGTGAGTGGTCCATGTGTGAGTGGTCCATGTGTGAGTGGTTCACGTGTGAGTGGTTCACATGTGAGTGGTTCACGTGTGTGAGTGGTTCATGTGTGTGAGTGGTTCATGTGTGTGAGTGGTTCACGTGTGAGTGGTTCACATGCGAGTGGTTCATGTGTGTGAGTGGTTCATGTGTGTGAGTGGTTCATGTGTGTGAGTGGTTCATATGTGAGTGGTTCATGTGTGAGTGGTTCATGTGTGTGAATGGTTCATGTGGTGGAGTGGTTCATGTGTGAGAGTGGTTCATGTGTGAGTGGTCCATGTGTGAGTGGTCCATGTGTGAGTGGTTCATGTGTGAGTGGTTCATGTGTGAGTGGTTCATGTGTGAGTGGTTCATGTGTGAGAGTGGTTCTTGTGTGAGTGGTTAATGTGTGTGAGTGGTTCATGTGTGAGAGTGGTTCATGTATGAGTGGTTCATGTGTGAGTGGTCCATGTGTGAGTGGTCCATGTGTGAGTGGTCCATGTGTGAGTGGTTCTTGTGTGAGTGGTTCTTGTGTGAGTGGTTCATGTGTGAGTGGTTCATATGTGAGAGTGGTTCATGTGTGAGGGGTTCATGTGTGAGTGGTCCATGTGTGAGTGGTCCATGTGTGAGTGGTCCATGTGTGAGTGGTTCATGTGTGAGTGATTCATGTGTGAGTGGTCCATGTGTGAGTGGTTTATGTGTGTGAGTGGTCCATGTGTGAGTGGTTCATGAGTGTGAGTGGTCCATGTGTGTGAGTGGTTCATGTGTGAGTGGTTCATGTGTGAGTGGTCCATGTGTGAGTGGTCCATGTGTGAGTGGTTCACGTGTGAGTGGTTCACATGTGAGTGGTTCACGTGTGTGAGTGGTTCATGTGTGTGAGTGGTTCATGTGTGTGAGTGGTTCACGTGTGAGTGGTTCACATGCGAGTGGTTCATGTGTGTGAGTGGTTCATGTGTGTGAGTGGTTCATGTGTGTGAGTGGTTCATATGTGAGTGGTTCATGTGTGAGTGGTTCATGTGTGTGAATGGTTCATGTGGTGGAGTGGTTCATGTGTGAGAGTGGTTCATGTGTGAGTGGTCCATGTGTGAGTGGTCCATGTGTGAGTGGTTCATGTGTGAGTGGTTCATGTGTGAGTGGTTCATGTGTGAGTGGATCATGTGTGAGTGGTTCATGTGTGAGAGTGGTTCTTGTGTGAGTGGTTAATGTGTGTGAGTGGTTCATGTGTGAGAGTGGTTCATGTGTGAGTGGTTCATGTGTGAGTGGTCCATGTGTGAGTGGTCCATGTGTGAGTGGTCCATGTGTGAGTGGTTCTTGTGTGAGTGGTTCTTGTGTGAGTGGTTCATGTGTGAGTGGTTCATATGTGAGAGTGGTTCATGTGTGAGGGGTTCATGTGTGAGTGGTCCATGTGTGAGTGGTCCATGTGTGAGTGGTCCATGTGTGAGTGGTTCATGTGTGAGTGATTCATGTGTGAGTGGTCCATGTGTGAGTGGTTTATGTGTGTGAGTGGTCCATGTGTGAGTGGTTCATGTGTGTGAGTGGTTCATGTGTGTGAGTGGTTCATGTGTGAGTGGTTCATGTGTGAGTTGTTCCAGTGTGTGAGTGGTTCATGTGTGTGAGTGGTTCATGTGTGTGAGTGGTTCATGTGTGAGTAATTCATATGTGAGTGGTCCATGTGTGAGTGGTTCATGTGTGAGTGGTTCATGTGTGAGTGGTTCATGTGTGTGAGTGGTCCATGTGCGATTGGTTCATGTGTGAGTGGTTCACATGTGAGTGGTTCATGTGTGTGAGTGGTTCATGTGTGAGAGTGTTCCATGTGTGAGTGGTTCATGTGTGAGTGGTTCATGTGTGAGTGGTTCACATGTGAGTGGTTCATGTGTGTGAGTGGTTCACGTGTGAGTGGGTCATGTGTGTGAGTGGTTCGTGTGTGTGAGTGGTTCGTGTGTGTGAGTGGTTCATATGTGAGTTATTCATGTGTGAGTGGTTCATGTGTGTGAATGGTTCATGTGTGTGTATGGTTCATCTGTGAGTGGTTCATGTGTGAGTGGTCCATGTGTGAGTGGTTCATGTGTGAGTGGTCCATGTGTGAGTGGTCCATGTGTGAGTGGTCCATGTGTGAGTCGTTCATGTGTGTGAGTGGTTCATGTGTGTGAGTGGTCCATGTGTGTGAGTGGTTCATGTGTGAGTGGTCCATGTGTGAGTGGTCCATGTGTGAGTGGTCCATGTGTGATTGGTTCATGTGTGAGTGGTTCACATGTGAGTGGTTCATGTGTGTGAGTGGTTCATGTGTGTGAGTGGTTCATGTGTGTGAGTGGTTCACGTGTGAGTGGTTCACATGCGAGTTGTTCATGTGTGTGAGTGGTTCGTGTGTGTGAGTGGTTCGTGTGTGTGAGTGGTTCATATGTGAGTGGTTCATGTGTGAGTGGTTCATGTGTGTGAATGGTTCATGTGTGTGAATGGTTCATGTGGTAGAGTGGTTCATGTGTGAGAGTGGTTCATGTGTGAGTGGTCCATGTGTGAGTGGTCCATGTGTGAGTGGTTCATGTGTGAGTGGTCCATGTGTGAGTGGTTCATGTGTGAGTCGTTCATGTGTGTGAGTGGTTCATGTGTGTGAGTGGTCCATGTGTGTGAGTGGTCCATGTGTGAGTGGTCCATGTGTGAGTGGTCCATGTGTGAGTGGTCCATGTGTGAGTGGTTCATGTGTGAGTGGTTCATGTGTGAGTGGTCCATGTGTGAGTGGTTTATGTGTGTGAGTGGTCCATGTGTGAGTGGTTCATGTGTGTGAGTGGTTCATGTGTGTGAGTGGTTCATGTGTGAGTGGTTCATGTGTGAGTTGTTCCAGTGTGTGAGTGGTTCATGTGTGTGAATGGTTCATGTGTGTGAGTGGTTCATGTGTGAGTAGTTCATGTGTGAGTGGTCCATGTGTGAGTGGTTCATGTGTGAGTGGTTCACATGTGAGTAGTTCATGTGTGTGAGTGGTTCACGTGTGTGTGGTTCACATGTGATTGGGTCATGTGTGTGAGTGGTTCGTGTGTGTGAGTGGTTCGTGTGTGTGAGTGGTTCATATGTGAGTTGTTCATGTGTGAGTGGTTCATGTGTGTGAATGGTTCATGTGTGTGTATGGTTCATGTGTGAGTGGTTCATGTGTGAGTGGTCCATGTGTGAGTGGTTCATGTGTGAGTGGTTCATGTGTGTGAGTGGGTCATATGTGTGAGTGGTTCATGTGTGAGTGGTCCATGTGTGAGTGGTCCATGTGTGAGTGGTCCATGTGTGAGTGGTCCATGTGTGAGTGGTCCATGTGTGAGTCGTTCATGTGTGTGAGTGGTTCATGTGTGTGAATGGTCCATGTGTGTGAGTGGTTCATGTGTGAGTGGTCCATGTGTGATTGGTCCATGTGAGTGGTTCATGTGTGAGTGGTTCACATGTGAGTGGTTCATGTGTGTGAGTGGTTCATGTGTGTGAGTGGTTCACGTGTGAGTGGTTCATGTGTGAGTGGTTCATGTGTGAGTGGTTCATGTGTGAGTGGTTCATGTGTGAGTGGATCATGTGTGAGTGGTTCATGTGTGAGAGTGGTTCTTGTGTGAGTGGTTCATGTGTGTGAGTGGTTCATGTGTGAGAGTGGTTCATGTGTGAGTGGTCCATGTGTGAGTGGTCCATGTGTGATTGGTTCATGTGTGAGTGGTTCACATGTGAGTGGTTCATGTGTGTGAGTGGTTCATGTGTGTGAGTGGTTCATGTGTGTGAGTGGTTCACGTGTGAGTGGTTCACATGCGAGTGGTTCATGTGTGTGAGTGGTTCATGTGTGTGAGTGGTTCGTGTGTGTGAGTGGTTCGTGTGTGTGAGTGGTTCATATGTGAGTGGTTCATGTGTGAGTGGTTCATGTGTGTGAATGGTTCATGTGTGTGAATGGTTCATGTGGTAGAGTGGTTCATGTGTGAGAGTGGTTCATGTGTGAGTGGTCCATGTGTGAGTGGTCCATGTGTGAGTGGTTCATGTGTGAGTGGTCCATGTGTGAGTGGTTCATGTGTGAGTCGTTCATGTGTGTGAGTGGTTCATGTGTGTGAGTGGTCCATGTGTGTGAGTGGTCCATGTGTGAGTGGTCCATGTGTGAGTGGTCCATGTGTGAGTGGTCCATGTGTGAGTGGTTCATGTGTGAGTGGTTCATGTGTGAGTGGTCCATGTGTGAGTGGTTTATGTGTGTGAGTGGTCCATGTGTGAGTGGTTCATGTGTGTGAGTGGTTCATGTGTGAGTGGTTCATGTGTGAGTTGTTCCAGTGTGTGAGTGGTTCATGTGTGTGAATGGTTCATGTGTGTGAGTGGTTCATGTGTGAGTAGTTCATGTGTGAGTGGTCCATGTGTGAGTGGTTCATGTGTGAGTGGTTCACATGTGAGTGGTTCATGTGTGTGAGTGGTTCACGTGTGTGTGGTTCACATGTGATTGGGTCATGTGTGTGAGTGGTTCGTGTGTGTGAGTGGTTCGTGTGTGTGAGTGGTTCATATGTGAGTTGTTCATGTGTGAGTGGTTCATGTGTGTGAATGGTTCATGTGTGTGTATGGTTCATGTGTGAGTGGTTCATGTGTGAGTGGTCCATGTGTGAGTGGTTCATGTGTGAGTGGTTCATGTGTGTGAGTGGGTCATATGTGTGAGTGGTTCATGTGTGAGTGGTCCATGTGTGAGTGGTCCATGTGTGAGTGGTCCATGTGTGAGTGGTCCATGTGTGAGTCGTTCATGTGTGTGAGTGGTTCATGTGTGTGAGTGGTCCATGTGTGTGAGTGGTTCATGTGTGAGTGGTCCATGTGTGAGTGGTCCATGTGTGATTGGTCCATGTGTGAGTGGTTCACATGTGAGTGGTTCATGTGTGTGAGTGGTTCATGTGTGTGAGTGGTTCACGTGTGAGTGGTTCACATGCGAGTGGTTCATGTGTGTGAGTGGTTCATGTGTGTGAGTGGTTCGTGTGTGTGAGTGGTTCATATGTGAGTGGTTCATGTGTGAGTGGTTCATGTGTGTGAATGGTTCATGTGTGTGAATGGTTCATGTGGTAGAGTGGTTCATGTGTGAGAGTGGTTCATGTGTGAGTGGTCCATGTGTGAGTGGTCCATGTGTGAGTGGTTCATGTGTGAGTGGTTCATGTGTGAGTGGTTCGTGTGTGAGATGTCCATGTGTGAGATGTCCATGTGTGAGTGGTCCATGTGTGAGTGGTCCATGTGTCAGTGGTTCATGTGTGAGTGGTTCATGTGTGAGAGTGGTTCTTGTGTGAGAGTGGTTCTTGTGTGAGTGGTTCTTGTGTGAGTGGTTCATGTGTGAGTGGTTCATATGTGAGAGTGGTTCATGTGTGAGTGGTTCATGTGTGAGTGGTCCATGTGTGAGTGGTCCATGTGTGAGTGGTCCATGTGTGAGTGGTCCATGTGTGAGTGGTTCATGTGTGAGTGGTTCATGTGCGAGTGGTTCATGTGTGAGTGGTCCATGTATGAGTGGTCCATGTGTGAGTGGTTTATGTGTTTGAGTGGTCCATGTGTGAGTGGTTCATGTGTGTGAGTGGTTCATGTGTGTGAGTGGTTCATGTGTGTGAGTGGTTCATGTGTGAGTAGTTCATGTGTGAGTTGTCCATGTGTGAGTGGTTCATGTGTGAGTGGTTCATGTGTGAGTGGTTCATGTGTGTGAGTGGTCCATGTGTGATTGGTTCATGTGTGAGTGGTTCATGTGTGAGTGGTTCACATGTGAGTGGTTCATGTGTGTGAGTGGTTCACGTGTGTGTGGTTCACATGTGAGTGGGTCATGTGTGTGAGTGGTTCGTGTGTGTGAGTGGTTCATGTGTGAGAGTGTTCCATGTGTGAGTGGTTCATGTGTGAGTGGTTCATGTGTGAGTGGTTCACATGTGAGTGGTTCATGTGTGTGAGTGGTTCACGTGTGTGTGGTTCACATGTGAGTGGGTCATGTGTGTGAGTGGTTCGTGTGTGTGAGTGGTTTGTGTGTGTGAGTGGTTCATATGTGAGTGGTTCATATGTGAGTGGTTCACGTGTGAGTGGTTCATGTGTGTGAATGGTTCATGTGTGTGTATGGTTCATGTGTGAGTGGTTCATGTGTGAGAGTGGTTCATGTGTGAGTGGTCCATGTGTGAGTGGTTCATGTGTGAGTGGTTCATGTGTGAGAGTGGTTCGTGTGTGAGTGGATCATGTGTGAGTGGTTCATGTGTGAGAGTGGTTCTTGTGTGAGAGTGGTTCTTGTGTGAGTGGTTCATGTGTGAGAGTGGTTCATGTGTGAGTGGTTCCAGTGTGAGTTGTCCATGTGTGAGTGGTTCATGTGTGTGAGTGGTTCACGTGTGTGTGGTTCACATGTGAGTGGGTCATGTGTGTGAGTGGTCCATGTGTGAGTGGTTCATATGTGTGAGTGGTCCATGTGTGTGTGGTTCACATGTGAGTGGTCCATGTGTGTGAGTAGTTCATGTGTGAGTGGTTCACGTGTGAGTGGTTCACATGTGAGTGGTTCATGTGTGTGAGTGGTTCACGTGTGTGTGGTTCACATGTGAGTGGTTCGTGTGTGTGAGTGGTTCGTGTGTGTGAGTGGTTCATATGTGAGTTGTTCATGTGTGAGTGGTTCATGTGTGTGAATGGTTCATGTGTGTGTATGGTTCATGTGTGAGTGGTTCATGTGTGAGAGTGGTTCATGTGTGAGTGGTCCATGTGTGAGTGGTTCATGTGTGAGTGGTTCATGTGTGAGCGTGGTTAGTGTGTGAGTGGATCATGTGTGAGTGGTTCTTGTGAGTGGTTCACGAGTGAGTGGTTCATGTGTGAGAGTGGTTCATGTGTGAGTGGTCCATGTGTGAGTGGTCCATGTGTGAGTGGTCCATGTGTGAGTGGTCCATGTGTGAGTCGTTCATGTGTGTGAGTGGTTCATCTGTGTGAGTGGTTCATGTGTGAGTGGTTCATGTGTGAGTGGTCCATGTGTGAGTGGTCCATGTGTGAGTGGTTTATGTGTGTGAGTGGTCCATGTGTGGGTGGTTCATGTGTGAGTGGTTCATGTGTGTGAGTGGTTCATGTGTGTGAGTGGTTCATGTGTGAGTAGTTCATGTGTGAGTTGTCCATGTGTGAGTGGTTCATGTGTGAGTGGTTCATGTGTGAGTGGTTCATGTGTGTGAGTGGTCCATGTGTGATTGGTTCATGTGTGAGTGGTTCATGTGTGAGTGGTTCACATGTGAGTGGTTCATGTGTGTGAGTGGTTCACGTGTGTGTGGTTCACATGTGAGTGGGTCATGTGTGTGAGTGGTTCGTGTGTGTGAGTGGTTCATGTGTGAGAGTGTTCCATGTGTGAGTGGTTCATGTGTGAGTGGTTCATGTGTGAGTGGTTCACATGTGAGTGGTTCATGTGTGTGAGTGGTTCACGTGTGTGTGGTTCACATGTGAGTGGGTCATGTGTGTGAGTGGTTCGTGTGTGTGAGTGGTTTGTGTGTGTGAGTGGTTCATATGTGAGTGGTTCATATGTGAGTGGTTCACGTGTGAGTGGTTCATGTGTGTGAATGGTTCATGTGTGTGTATGGTTCATGTGTGAGTGGTTCATGTGTGAGAGTGGTTCATGTGTGAGTGGTCCATGTGTGAGTGGTTCATGTGTGAGTGGTTCATGTGTGAGAGTGGTTCGTGTGTGAGTGGATCATGTGTGAGTGGTTCATGTGTGAGAGTGGTTCTTGTGTGAGAGTGGTTCTTGTGTGAGTGGTTCATGTGTGAGAGTGGTTCATGTGTGAGTGGTTCCAGTGTGAGTTGTCCATGTGTGAGTGGTTCATGTGTGTGAGTGGTTCACGTGTGTGTGGTTCACATGTGAGTGGGTCATGTGTGTGAGTGGTCCATGTGTGAGTGGTTCATATGTGTGAGTGGTCCATGTGTGTGTGGTTCACATGTGAGTGGTCCATGTGTGTGAGTAGTTCATGTGTGAGTGGTTCACGTGTGAGTGGTTCACATGTGAGTGGTTCATGTGTGTGAGTGGTTCACGTGTGTGTGGTTCACATGTGAGTGGTTCGTGTGTGTGAGTGGTTCGTGTGTGTGAGTGGTTCATATGTGAGTTGTTCATGTGTGAGTGGTTCATGTGTGTGAATGGTTCATGTGTGTGTATGGTTCATGTGTGAGTGGTTCATGTGTGAGAGTGGTTCATGTGTGAGTGGTCCATGTGTGAGTGGTTCATGTGTGAGTGGTTCATGTGTGAGCGTGGTTAGTGTGTGAGTGGATCATGTGTGAGTGGTTCTTGTGAGTGGTTCACGAGTGAGTGGTTCATGTGTGAGAGTGGTTCATGTGTGAGTGGTCCATGTGTGAGTGGTCCATGTGTGAGTGGTCCATGTGTGAGTGGTCCATGTGTGAGTCGTTCATGCGTGTGAGTGGTTCACATGTGAGTGGTTCATGTGTGTGAGTGGTTCACGTGTGTGTGGTTCACATGTGAGTGGTTCGTGTGTGTGAGTGGTTCGTGTGTGTGAGTGGTTCATATGTGAGTTGTTCATGTGTGAGTGGTTCATGTGTGTGAATGGTTCATGTGTGTGTATGGTTCATGTGTGAGTGGTTCATGTGTGAGAGTGGTTCATGTGTGAGTGGTCCATGTGTGAGTGGTTCATGTGTGAGTGGTTCATGTGTGAGCGTGGTTAGTGTGTGAGTGGATCATGTGTGAGTGGTTCTTGTGAGTGGTTCACGAGTGAGTGGTTCATGTGTGAGAGTGGTTCATGTGTGAGTGGTCCATGTGTGAGTGGTCCATGTGTGAGTGGTCCATGTGTGAGTGGTCCATGTGTGAGTCGTTCATGTGTGTGAGTGGTTCATCTGTGTGAGTGGTTCATGTGTGAGTGGTTCATGTGTGAGTGGTCCATGTGTGAGTGGTCCATGTGTGAGTGGTTTATGTGTGTGAGTGGTCCATGTGTGGGTGGTTCATGTGTGAGTGGTTCATGTGTGAGTGGTTCATGTTTGTGAGTGGTTCAAGTGTGAGTGGTTCTTGTGTGAGTGGTTCATGTGTGAGTGGTTCATGTGTGAGAGTGGTTCATGTGTGAGTGGTTGAGAGTGGTTCTTGTGTGAGTGGTTCATGTGTGAGTGGTTCTTGTGTGAGTGGTTCATGTGTGAGAGTGGTTCATGTGTGACAGTGGTTCTTGTGTGAGTGGTTCATGTGTGAGTGGTCCATGTGTGAGTGGTCCATGTGTGAGTGGTCCATTTGTGTGTGGTCCATGTGTGAGTGGTTCATGTGTGTGAGTGGTTCATGTGTGTGAGTGGTTCATGTGTGAGAGTGGTTCATGTGTGAGTGGTTCATGTGTGTGAGTTTTTCATGTGTGAGTGGTCCATGTGTGAGTGGTCCATGTGTGAGTGGTCCATGTGTGAGTGGTCCATGTGTGAGTGGTCCATGTGTGAATGGTTCATGTGTGTGAGTGGTTCATGTGTGAGTGGTTCATGTGTGAGTGGTCCATGTGTGAGTGGTCCATGTGTGAGTGGTTCATGTGTGAGTGGTTCAAGTGTGAGAGTGGTTCTTGTGTGAGTGGTCCATGTGTGAGTGGTTCGTGTGTGTGAGTGGTTCATGTGTGAGTGGTCCATGTGTGAGTGGTTCATGTGTGAGTGGTTCATGTGTGAGAGTGGTTCATGTGTGAGTGGTCCATGTGTGAGTGGTTCATGTGTGAGTGGTTCATGTGTGAGTGGATCATGTGTGAGTGGTTCATGTGTGAGAGTGGTTCTTGTGTGAGTGGTTCATGTGTGAGTGGTTCATGTGTGAGAGTGGTTCATGTGTGAGTGGTTCATGTGTGAGTGGTCCGTGTGTGAGTGGTCCATGTGTGAGTGGTCCATGTGTGAGTGGTTCATGTGTGTGAGTGGTTCTTGTGAGTGGTTCATGAGTGAGTGGTTCATATGTGAGAGTGGTTCATGTGTGAGTGGTTCATGTGTGAGTGGTCCATGTGTGAGTGGTCCATGTGTGAGTGGTCCATGTGTGAGTGGTCCATGTGTGAGTCGTTCATGTGTGTGAGTGGTTCATGTGTGTGAGTGATTCATGTGTGTGAGTGGTTCATGTGTGAGTGGTCCATGTGTGAGTGGTCCATGTGTGAGTGGTTTATGTGTGTGAGTGGTCCATGTGTGGGTGGTTCATGTGTGAGTGGTTCATGTGTGAGTGGTTCATGTTTGTGAGTGGTTCATGTGTGAGTAGTTCCTGTTTGAGTGGTTCATGTGAGAGTGGTTCATGTGTGAGAGTGGTTCATGTGTGAGTGGTCCATTAGTGAGTGGTTCATGTGTGAGTGGTTGAGAGTGGTTCTTGTGTGAGTGGTTCATGTGTGAGTGGTTCTTGTGTGAGTGGTTCATGTGTGAGAGTGGTTCATGTGTGACAGTGGTTCTTGTGTGAGTGGTTCATGTGTGAGTGGTCCATGTGTGAGTGGTCCATTTGTGTGTGGTCCATGTGTGAGTGGTTCATGTGTGAGTGGTTCATGTGTGAGTGGTTCATGTGTGAGTGGTTCATGTGTGTGAGTTTTTCATGTGTGAGTGGTTCCAGTGTGAGTGGTCCATGTGTGAGTGGTCCATGTGTGAGTGGTTCATGTGTGAGTGGTCCATGTGTGAATGGTCCATGTGTGAATGGTTCATGTGTGTGAGTGGTTCATGTGTGAGTGGTTCATGTGTGAGTGGTCCATGTGTGAGTGGTTCATGTGAGAGTGGTTCTTGTGTGAGAGTGGTTCTTGTGTGAGTGGTCCATGTGTGAGTGGTTCGTGTGTGTGAGTGGTTCATGTGTGAGTGTTTCATGTGTGAGTGGTCCATGTGTGAGTGGTCCATGTGTGAGAGTGGTTCTTGTGTGAGAGTGGTTCTTGTGTGAGAGTGGTTCATGTGTGAGTGGTTCATGTGTGAGTGGTTCATGTGTGAGTGGTCCATGTGTGAGTGGTCCATGTGTGAGTGGTCCATGTGTGAGTCGTTCATGTGTGAGTGGTTCATGTGTGTGAGTGGTCCATGTGTGAGTGGTTCATGTGAGAGTGGTTCTTGTGTGAGTGGTCCATGTGTGAGTGGTTCGTGTGTGTGAGTGGTTCATGTGTGAGTGGTTCATGTGTGAGTGTTTCATGTGTGAGTGGTCCATGTGTGAGTGGTCCATGTGTGAGTGGTCCATGTGTGAGAGTGGTTCTTGTGTGAGAGTGGTTCTTGTGTGAGAGTGGTTCATGTGTGAGTGGTTCATGTGTGAGTGGTTCATGTGTGAGTGGTCCATGTGTGAGTGGTCCATGTGTGAGTGGTCCATGTGTGAGTGGTCCATGTGTGAGTCGTTCATGTGTGAGTGGTTCATGTGTGTGAGTGGTCCATGTGTGTGAGTGGTTCATGTGTGAGTGGTCCATGTGTGAGTGGTCCATGTGTGAGTGGTTTATGTGTGTGAGTGGTCCATGTGTGAGTGGTTCATGTGTGAGTGGTTCATGTGTGTGAGTGGTTCATGTGTGTGAGTGGTTCATGTGTGTGAGTGGTTCTTGTGTGAGTGGTTCATGTGTGAGTGGTCCATTAGTGAGTGGTTCATGTGTGAGTGGTTGAGAGTGGTTCTTGTGTGAGTGGTTCTTGTGAGAGTGGTTCATGTGTGAGAGTGGTTCATGTGTGAGAGTGGTTCATGTGTGAGAGTGGTTCATGTGTGAGAGTGGTTCATGTGTGAGAGTGGTTCTTGTGTGAGTGGTCCATTTGTGAGTGGTCCATGTGTGAGTGGTTCCAGTGTGAGTTTTTCATGTGTGAGTGGTTCCAGTGTGAGAGTGGTTCATGTGTGAGTGGTTCATGTGTGAGAGTGGTTCATGTGAGTGGTTCATGTGTGAGTGGTTCATGTGTGTGAGTGGTTCATGTGAGTGGTTCATGAGTGAGTGGTTCATATGTGAGAGTGGTTCATGTGTGAGTGGTTCATGTGAGTGGTCCATGTGTGAGTGGTCCATGTGTGAGTGGTCCATGTGTGAGTGGTCCATGTGTGAGTCGTTCATGTGTGTGAGTGGTTCATGTGTGTGAGTGATTCATGTGTGTGAGTGGTTCATGTGTGAGTGGTCCATGTGTGAGTGGTCCATGTGTGAGTGGTTTATGTGTGTGAGTGGTCCATGTGTGGGTGGTTCATGTGTGAGTGGTTCATGTGTGAGTGGTTCATGTTTGTGAGTGGTTCATGTGTGAGTAGTTCCTGTGTGAGTGGTTCATGTGAGAGTGGTTCATGTGTGAGAGTGGTTCATGTGTGAGTGGTCCATTAGTGAGTGGTTCATGTGTGAGTGGTTGAGAGTGGTTCTTGTGTGTGTGGTTCATGTGTGAGTGGTTCTTGTGTGAGTGGTTCATGTGTGAGAGTGGTTCATGTGTGACAGTGGTTCTTGTGTGAGTGGTTCATGTGTGAGTGGTCCATGTGTGAGTGGTCCATTTGTGTGTGGTCCATGTGTGAGTGGTTCATGTGTGAGTGGTTCATGTGTGAGTGGTTCATGTGTGAGTGGTTCATGTGTGTGAGTTTTTCATGTGTGAGTGGTTCCAGTGTGAGTGGTCCATGTGTGAGTGGTCCATGTGTGAGTGGTTCATGTGTGAGTGGTCCATGTGTGAATGGTCCATGTGTGAATGGTTCATGTGTGTGAGTGGTTCATGTGTGAGTGGTTCATGTGTGAGTGGTCCATGTGCGATTGGTTCTTGTGTGAGTGGTCCATGTGTGAGTGGTTCGTGTGTGTGAGTGGTTCATGTGTGAGTGTTTCATGTGTGAGTGGTCCATGTGTGAGTGGTCCATGTGTGAGAGTGGTTCTTGTGTGAGAGTGGTTCTTGTGTGAGAGTGGTTCATGTGTGAGTGGTTCATGTGTGAGTGGTTCATGTGTGAGTGGTCCATGTGTGAGTGGTCCATGTGTGAGTGGTCCATGTGTGAGTGGTCCATGTGTGAGTCGTTCATGTGTGAGTGGTTCATGTGTGTGAGTGGTCCATGTGTGAGTGGTTCATGTGAGAGTGGTTCTTGTGTGAGAGTGGTTCTTGTGTGAGTGGTCCATGTGTGAGTGGTTCGTGTGTGTGAGTGGTTCATGTGTGAGTGTTTCATGTGTGAGTGGTCCATGTGTGAGTGGTCCATGTGTGAGAGTGGTTCTTGTGTGAGAGTGGTTCTTGTGTGAGAGTGGTTCATGTGTGAGTGGTTCATGTGTGAGTGGTTCATGTGTGAGTGGTCCATGTGTGAGTGGTCCATGTGTGAGTGGTCCATGTGTGAGTGGTCCATGTGTGAGTGGTCCATGTGTGAGTCGTTCATGTGTGTGAGTGGTCCATGTGTGTGAGTGGTTCATGTGTGAGTGGTCCATGTGTGAGTGGTCCATGTGTGAGTGGTTTATGTGTGTGAGTGGTCCATGTGTGAGTGGTTCATGTGTGAGTGGTTCATGTGTGTGAGTGGTTCATGTGTGTGAGTGGTTCATGTGTGTGAGTGGTTCTTGTGTGAGTGGTTCATGTGTGAGTGGTCCATTAGTGAGTGGTTCATGTGTGAGTGGTTGAGAGTGGTTCTTGTGTGAGTGGTTCTTGTGAGAGTGGTTCATGTGTGAGAGTGGTTCATGTGTGAGAGTGGTTCATGTGTGAGAGTGGTTCATGTGTGAGAGTGGTTCCTGTGTGAGTGGTTCATGTGTGAGTGGTCCATTTGTGAGTGGTCCATGTGTGAGTGGTTCCAGTGTGAGTTTTTCATGTGTGAGTGGTTCCAGTGTGAGTTGTCCATGTGTGAGTGGTTCATGTGTGAGAGTGGTTCATGTGAGTGGTTCATGTGTGAGTGGTTCATGTGTGTGAGTGGTTCATGTGAGTGGTTCATGTGTGAGAGTGGTTCATGTGTGAGTGGTTCATGTGTGAGTTTTTCATGTGTGAGTGGTTCCAGTGTGAGTGGTCCATGTGTGAGTGGTCCATGTGTGAGTGGTCCATGTGTGAGTGGTCCATGTGTGAGTGGTTCATGCGTGAGTGGTTCATGTGTGAGTGGTTCATGTGTGTGAGTGGTCCAAGTGTGTGAGTGGTTCATGTGTGTGAGTGGTTCACGTGTGAGTGGTTCGTGTGTGTGAGTGGTTCATGTGTGAGTGGTCCATGTGTGAGTGGTCCATGTGTGAGTGGTCCATGTGTGAGTGGTCCATGTGTGAGTGGTCCATGTGTGAGAGTGGTTCACGTGTGAGTGGTTGAGAGTGGTTCTTGTGCGAGTGGTTCATGTGTGAGTGGTTCCAGTGTAATATATCTTACTCTCTCTGAGGCCGGGCACCAGCTTGAAAATGATCTCCTCCAGCGTATTGTCCAGCCTGAGGATGGCAGAGCAGAGGACACAAGACAAAATTAGACACAGGGGACATTTGTACTTTACTTTAAGAGCACAGCCAGTGTTGAGAAGAAAGTATTTAGTTACAGAATACTACATGCCTGCATCATTATGTATTTTGTAAAGTATTCTATTCCATGGGTTAGTGAGATCTCTGTATTCTGTATTATATTAATACAGTGTCAAAAGTGACATACTGACATACAGACATAGTGACATACAGATATACTGACATACAGATATACTGACATAGTGGCATACAGATATACTGACACAGATTTACTGACATACAGATTTACTGACAGTGATATACTGACATACAGATATACTGACAAACAGATATACTGACAAACAGATATACTGACAAACAGATATACTGACATACAGATATACTGACATAGTGACATACTGACATAGTGACATACAGATATACTGACATACAGATATAGTGACATACATATATACTGACATACAGATATACTGACATACAGATATACTGACATACAGATATACTGACATAGTGACATACAGATATACTGACATACAGATATACTGACATACAGATATACTGACATAGTGACATACAGATATACTGACAGATATACTGACATACAGATATACTGACATACAGATATACTGACATAGTGACATACAGATATACTGACATACAGATATACTGACATACAGATATACTGACATACAGATATACTGACATACAGATATACTGACATAGAGATATACTGACATACAGATTTACTGACATAGTGACATACAGATATACTGACAGTGATATACTGACAGATATACTGACAAACAGATATACTGACATACAGATATACTGACATACAGATATACTGACATACAGATATACTGACATACAGATATACTGACATACAGATATACTGACAAACATATATTGTCTCTAAAGTCATGTGATCCAAAACCAAAAAGTGTTCTTTTGATTTAGACGGAAATAACTGCATCCTGGATAACACCTAAAAGAGTAACTGTTATACTGAAGAGAAGAGAGAAGAAGAGAGGAGAGAGGAGAAGAGAGGAAAAAAAGAGAAGAGGGGAAGAGAGGAGAAGAAGAAAGGAGAAAAGTAGAAGAGATGAGAAGAAGAGAAGAGAGGAGAAGATAGTAAAAGTGGAGAAGAGAGAAGAGAAACGTTTTCCGTCATTGACTGTTGAAGCCTGACCCCTGGACTGTTGAAGCCTGACCCCTGGACTGTTGAAGCCTGACCCCTGGACTGTTGAAGCCTGACCCCTGGACTGTTGAAGCCTGACCCCTGGACTGTTGAAGCCTGACCCCTGGACTGTTGAAGCCTGACCCCTGGACTGTTGAAGCCTCTGACCCCTGGACTGTTGAAGCCTCTGACCCCTGGACTGTTGAAGCCTGACCCCTGGAATGTTGAAGCCTGACCCCTGGACTGTTGAAGCCTCTGACCCCTGGACTGTTGAAGCCTCTGACCCCTGGACTGTTGAAGCCTGACCCCTGGACTGTTGAAGCCTGACCCCTGGACTGTTGAAGCCTCTGACCCCTGGACAGTTGAAGCCTGACCCCTGGACTGTTGAAGCCTCTGACCCCTGGACAGTTGAAGCCTGACCCCTGGACTGTTGAAGCCTCTGACCCCTGGACTGTTGAAGCCTCTGACCCCTGGACTGTTGAAGCCTGACCCCTGGACTGTTGAAGCCTCTGACCCCTGGACTGTTGAAGCCTGACCCCTGGAATGTTGAAGCCTGACCCCTGGACTGTTGAAGCCTCTGACCCCTGGACTGTTGAAGCCTCTGACCCCTGGACTGTTGAAGCCTGACCCCTGGACTGTTGAAGCCTGACCCCTGGACTGTTGAAGCCTCTGACCCCTGGACAGTTGAAGCCTGACCCCTGGACTGTTGAAGCCTCTGACCCCTGGACAGTTGAAGCCTGACCCCTGGACTGTTGAAGCCTCTGACCCCTGGACTGTTGAAGCCTCTGACCCCTGGACTGTTGAAGCCTGACCCCTGGACTGTTGAAGCCTCTGACCCCTGGACTGTTGAAGCCTGACCCCTGGACTGTTGAAGCCTGACCCCTGGACTGTTGAAGCCTCTGACCCCTGGACTGTTGAAGCCTCTGACCCCTGGACTGTTGAAGCCTGACCCCTGGACTGTTGAAGCCTCTGACCCCTGGACTGTTGAAGCCTGACCCCTGGACTGTTGAAGCCTGACCCCTGGACTGTTGAAGCCTCTGACCCCTGGACTGTTGAAGCCTCTGACCCCTGGACTGTTGAAGCCTCTGACCCCTGGACTGTTGAAGCCTCTGACCCCTGGACTGTTGAAGCCTGACCCCTGGACTGTTGAAGCCTCTGACCCCTGGACTGTTGAAGCCTGACCCCTGGACTGTTGAAGCCTGACCCCTGGACTGTTGAAGCCTCTGACCCCTGGACTGTTGAAGCCTCTGACCCCTGGACTGTTGAAGCCTGACCCCTGGACTGTTGAAGCCTCTGACCCCTGGACTGTTGAAGCCTGACCCCTGGACTGTTGAAGCCTGACCCCTGACACAAAAATAGCCAAATTTGAATCTTTTTTTTTTGCCTTCAAAGTTAAAAAATAAAAATTTACTTACCGACCAACACACTTGAAAAATGTTGGGTCGGGTTACAGCAAACAGACAATTTATTTGGGGCAGACTTAATGATTTTCTTTTAGGTTTCCCTTTCCAGATTGTTTGAATTTCGTCCAATGCCGTTTCCATTCAGGCCACGCCCGGATCATCCACCCAAGCATGAGTTTCCTTTATTATTTTCATTTGCAGATGAAGTTTAGGGCTAAACCATTAATTGCATTTGCGATTAAATTGCAATGTGATCAAACGCGATTTGCTAATCGCAACGTACGCGATTAGAATGTGGTCATGTGGTAGAACGTGGGCACTAGCCCCACGGCAGCTAGCGAGCTAGCGCTACCCGGAAGAAGGACCAAAACAAACCCAACCCGCATTGGGTTTCGGCCAATCACAGAAGCAGTCCACGTGCTTTGGTCTCAGTGAGAATGTCTTCTGTCGTTCTTACAGCAGGTAAACAAAATGTAACATGTGGGAAAGAATATCTTATACAAAATGTATCCAATATTGTCTTATTTAAGTCATTCATTACGTTTTCTTACGAAAAAAAAGAGGATACAATAAAAAAAATTTAAAAGCGCACATTAAATCACAATCGCAATATTGGGGGAAAAAATCCTCACATGTTTGCCGTGTCCCTCACATGTTTGCTGTGTCTCCCACATGTTTGCTGTGTCCCTCACATGTTTGCCGTGTCCCTCACATGTTTGCCGTGTCCCTCACATGTTTGCTGTGTCTCCCACATGTTTGCTGTGTCCCTCACATGTTTGCCGTGTCCCTCACATGTTTGCTGTGTCTCCCACATGTTTGCTGTGTCTCCCACATGTTTGCTGTGTCCCTCACATGTTTGCCGTGTCCCTCACATGTTTGCCGTGTCCCTCACATGTTTGCTGTGTCTCCCACATGTTTGCTGTGTCCCTCACATGTTTGCCGTGTCCCTCACATGTTTGCTGTGTCTCCCACATGTTTGCTGTGTCCCTCACATGTTTGCTGTGTCCCTCACATGTTTGCCGTGTCCCTCACATGTTTGCCGTGTCCCTCACATGTTTGCCGTGTCCCTCACATGTTTGCCGTGTCCCTCACATGTTTGCCGTGTCCCTCACATGTTTGCCGTGTCCCTCACATGTTTGCCGTGTCCCCCACATGTTTGCCGTGTCCCTCACATGTTTGCCGTGTCCCTCACATGTTTGCCGTGTCCCTCACATGTTTGCCGTGTCCCTCACATGTTTGCCTTGTCCCTCACATGTTTGCTGTGTCTCCCACATGTTTGCTGTGTCTCCCACGTTTGCTGTGTCCCCCACATGTTTGCTGTGTCCCTCACATGTTTGCTGTGTCTCCCACATGTTTGCTGTGTCCCCCACATGTTTGCTGTGTCTCCCACATGTTTGCTGTGTCCCTCACATGTTTGCTGTGTCCCCCACATGTTTGCTGTGTCCCTCACATGTTTGCTGTGTCCCCCACATGTTTGCTGTGTCTCCCACATGTTTGCTGTGTCTCCCACATGTTTGCTGTGTCTCCCACATGTTTGCTGTGTCTCCCACGTTTGCTGTGTCTCCCACATGTTTGCTGTGTCTCCCACATGTTTGCTGTGTCTCCCACATGTTTGCTGTGTCTCCCACATGTTTGCTGTGTCTCCCACATGTTTGCTGTGTCTCCCACATGTTTGCTGTGTCCCCCACGTTTGCTGTGTCCCTCACATGTTTGCTGTGTCTCCCACATGTTTGCTGTGTCCCCCACATGTTTGCTGTGTCTCCCACATGTTTGCTGTGTCTCCCACATGTTTGCTGTGTCCCCCACATGTTTGCTGTGTCCCTCACATGTTTGCTTTGTCCCTCACATGTTTGCTGTGTCTCCCACATGTTTGCTTTGTCCCTCACATGTTTGCTGTGTCTCCCACATGTTTGCTGTGTCCCTCACATGTTTGCTGTGTCTCCCACATGTTTGCTGTGTCTCCCACATGTTTGCTGTGTCCCTCACATGTTTGCTGTGTCTCCCACATGTTTGCTGTGTCCCTCACATGTTTGCTGTGTCTCCCACATGTTTGCTGTGTCCCTCACATGTTTGCTGTGTCTCCCACATGTTTGCTGTGTCTCCCACTTGTTTGCTGTGTCCCTCACATGTTTGCTGTGTCTCCCACATGTTTGCTTTGTCCCTCACATGTTTGCTGTGTCTCCCACATGTTTGCTGTGTCCCTCACATGTTTGCTGTGTCTCCCACATGTTTGCTGTGTCTCCCACATGTTTGCTGTGTCCCTCACATGTTTGCTGTGTCTCCCACATGTTTGCTGTGTCCCTCACATGTTTGCTGTGTCTCCCACATGTTTGCTGTGTCCCTCACATGTTTGCTGTGTCTCCCACATGTTTGCTGTGTCTCCCACTTGTTTGCTGTGTCCCTCACATGTTTGCTGTGTCTCCCACATGTTTGCTGTGTCCCTCACATGTTTGCTGTGTCTCCCACATGTTTGCTGTGTCCCTCACATGTTTGCTGTGTCCCTCACATGTTTGCTGTGTCCCTCACATGTTTGCTGTGTCCCCCACATGGTGTCTTATGGCTCCTTCCATCTAAGTTTGTAGTGGTACTTGATCCACAACTGTTTCCTGACCTGTCTGCTGTGTTCCTTGGACTTCATGCTGCTGATTGTGGCCCTTAATAACCGTCTGTGGCCTTCACAGAACAGCTGCATTTAAACTGAGATTAGATGACACAGCTGTGGACTCTATTTAATCATTAGGTCAACATTCAGCCTTTCACCGGTCATCAGGACACTTCTGGCAGCCACTTGCACTCAAGGAAAACATGTTTTTTCTTTCTCTGGGGCTGAGGCGATAGCAATAGTTCTACCTCTCAAAACACCTTTAGCTGCATCCCAGAGGATGGGTGGAGAAGTTTCACCATTGTTTTCCTCTACATAAATCTCAATGTCATTTGACACAAAGGCTCATTAAGCAGACTGGAATTCAATCTCCAGAGTGTTTATTTTAAATATCTATTACAACTCCACATGTCATTTTTGACATATCTTTGTTGAAAATAAAACATGTAATATATTCTAATAATATATTTGACTATAGATCATATGTGGATAAGAGAAGGGTGTATTGGTGAGCACCAGGGTTCATTTCCCAATGGCCCTATATTTTTATGAATTTACATAATTGATCATTTATTGTTTTTCCAGTGCTTTTTGAGCTTGATATGGCTGAACATGGAGGTTAAAGACACCGCCGCAGATAAAGACTCCAAAGAGTGGTTTGCAATCAAGTCCATGACATTATTATATATAGTGACATCACTTCCTGGTGGAGTAAACCTTTCCATTAATAACTTTAAGCAGTAAAAATGTGCCATCAATATGTTCAAAACTCAGTTCAAAAGCTATTCGGCTTGAAACCAATATTGCAACTCCCCTTTGTTGTTGTTTACCTTAGTACAGTCTATTATAACCAAATGTAGTTAGTTGATGATGTTCTAGGTCATTTAGATGGGTTTCTTGTAAAAAGTGTATATGATATATATTTAGTCTTTTCTCATTTTTGTTTGTGTCCTCGACTGTTTGATTGGGTTTAATATCAAAGGATGCGACTTTTCAGGGTTAAATATTTTGAATTTAACACCCTTATTTTGCCAATATTCATGTCAACAATACAAAATGACCCCAAATCTGATGAAATAAGAGATTAAAATGGGAGGGAAAACCATTCCTAATGAAGGGCCCTCAAAAGAAACTTCCCCTTAATCAAAACAGAATGTGTAAAAACACCTCTCAAAAATGAATACTTAATAAAAATGAGGTCCCTTTTTTTCATCATAGAACAGCCAAAGTCCCATATAATCCTATATAATCCATGGCTCCGAGATATGCTCACCTCAGCATCTCCAGAGGGTTCGTCTCATGGACCTGGATGCCACACTCTGGACAGTCGTTGCTCTCCTCAAAGTGCTGCACGATACAGCTCTTGCAGACTGCAGCACAAAGCACAGTCACTTCCATTATCATCTAGATCATGTATTATATATATATATATATATATATATATATATATATATATATATATATATATATATATATATATATATATATATATATATATATAATCTGTATAACTCTGCTTTATTTGTTCTTAATGCTTATTGGTGTAAATGTTTTATATTTGTGTGCCGTCGTGTCCCTTTGTGCCCAGTCACTCTTGTAGAGCTTTTACCTGCTTAAATAAAGGTTAATAAACAAAAACAAAAACTGGCATGAAGTCCGACACTATCTGTAGCACTAAAGAACTAAAATGAAACAATGTTGCATGATATTCCCTGCTGTAATAGTCACCCAGAGTTACACAGAACCCTGTCCAAATTCCAAGTGTTCTGAACTCAAACTATAATGAAAGTTTTACTCTGTAACTTTTCTAGTGGGGAGGTCACATTCTTTTTTGTCAATTAATATGCATGTTCATGCTGTTTATTTGCATCTTTTTGCCCTGGGTATCATAACATGAGGTATGCCATGTCCATATTGGCGGAGCTGAACTTGAAAAGATTGGGCGCAAATCAATATCTTGCGAAAACCCAACATGGGCAAACCGAACGGGCCCCATTTTCCTTCCTGTGAGTTGGATCTGGAGCTTTTACTCTACAAACCCCCGCAGCCCCTGCGCTCTTCCACAGTGGGATCCTAGTGATTCCCAAAGTCAGGAAACACATTGACAGCGAGGCTTCTTTCCAGAAGCACGGCCCTGGTCAATGGAGGAGGACCTCAGGGCCGCAGAGAATGTTCAGGTTTTAAAGAGCAGGCTCTATAGTAGAAAAAGCTTCAGTTGTAGCCTGGACGAATGAGGGATTACACAGACATATTTCCAAGAATTTTGGGCCTAAAACCTTGGATTTAGTTCGGGAACTCGAATCTGTAGCAGGCTCTATGTTTTATTCTGCGATTTTATATTTCTGTTCTAGTTTTGAGCTACCATCGTTTTATTGATGCTATCTTATACTCTGGGTGTCAGCTTTAACCTATACTGTTCATTTTGATATGGCGCAGACTGCTCCTCTGATGGAGCTTCCTCAGCAGGTTAATTTGTACTCAGCTTGAATTCTTAGTGCGTGTGATTAAGTACATTTCTCTGTTTTGGGGTCACGAGGTTGTGGGAGTGGTTGTGTGGCATGTGGAAGTTACATTTTAAGTATGAGAAGCCCTTTGATGGGATGTGACGGTTCAATCGTTTCTCCACACATCTGACAGCTCGTCTCCATGGAGATAGACAATGCCATACAGTGAAGCAGTAACATGTGTGACAATGTGTAGCAGAGGCTCCATACTCACAGGTGTGCAGGCACTCGGTGACTGTGGTGGGTTTGATCAGGTACCCACGGCACAGGTAACACGTGATGAAGTGGTTAAAGTCCCGCACAGGGTGCTTCCTCGCGGCGGCGGCGGACATGTCTGTCATGGAGCGATGCTGCTGCACTGAGAGGAAGGTTAGTCCATGTACGGAAGTTCAGACCGGAAGATGCAATTTAGAAGCAGGTCCACATGGGTATGTCAAAGTTTTAAGGTCTGGTGGTGAGTGCAAAAACAAGTGAAAAAGGAAAGGAAGCTACTGTGTGAAGTCCTTCTCCATTTTGATAATTCCCAACTGAATTAAGTGCAATTACTGGTACATTCCAAGTTTTAATCCATGTCGGAAAATGCTCAAGATAGTATGGTTCAAGTCATCCTTCATGAGATCATTCCAAGAAGCTTGAGTTGGAATGATGTTTTATTTGAATATTCATTATAAATCCCATGATCCTTTTTGGTGTCCGCTGTCTTTCATTCGTCTGGACGCTTGGACCTCCGGACAGAAGTCACTGCAGGAGAAAAAATACATCATTATTTCTCAGTTTTTAACATGTCTTTAGTGTTTCAATTGAGGCAGATTTGAGTCAGGCTCAAGTCCTCAGAGGTCAGAGGTCGAGTTGACCTTTCACATCTACAAAGGAGGAAAGACACAAGTCCAGCCCATTTTCATCTACTTTAGATTGAACTACACTCATTGTTGTCTACAATTCTAATAATACATTATATTTTTTGGTCTTACCGTAATTATATTGTGACCTGAATAATCAATAGTATTGATTAACAATTATGGATTAATAACATACATAACTGTGTACACAGTTTAAGGTTATGTGTTTGGAAAGACTAAACGTTAGAATTATATCAGATGTTAGATCTAGACAATGGCTCTTACTTGAGTATTGAAAATACTTTTTTCTTTTAAAAGCATATTTCTTGGACCACTACTTTGAATTACTACTTGAGTCATATCATTTTGAAGTAACATTATTCTTAGGCTGTGTTTTGTGGCTCGGGGTTACTGTACACGGGCGTCCCTGACCCACTTGTGTCTGTCCTTCTCACTCGCCCTCATTCTCTCCCCGTGATGAGGATGGATGAGTTTCAGCCTCTCATATGTAGACAGAGATGAACTTTAGTTTGGACTGTGCACCGCCTTCGAAAAGCCATTTACTTTAATGTGTTGCTATGGCAGCCAGGCTAACACTTAGTGACAGTGTTCTCAAGCACTACATAGATTTTTCAGTTGGCTTAGGGTTAATTTAACGGATTGAAATAGATTGTTTTGGCTGATACATTGCCCTTGGTGACTCGGGTGGACCCGCCCTCTGCTCATTCTGCAACAAACATGGCACATGTCCCCAGAACGATGGTGATGTTTGGTCCTGAGCGGGCGTGTGAGCGTCATGGTTACAGGCTGCAGAGGGCGGGGTGTAACACCAACAATACAAGGCCTACCTGAAAGTCAGACTACTCCTTTCAATTCATGGAAGTCAGCTTCTTGTACAAAGGCCACATTTTGACCATTCACAGACAGAATATGTAATCGTTCTGTGCAACATGCAAGTTTTGAAACCCATAGATTCATATTCAAAGCCGCAGCTTTGTAAAAGAGTTTTTTAGTATTAGTAATAATAATAGTAGTAGTGTTGTTAAGAGAAGGCCAGTTGGAGCAGGCTGGTTTGTCCGTAGGCTTTAGGCAAGTTCTGAAATCAAAACATTTCAAACACTAATAGTTAGTTAAAGGCGCAATGGATGATTTTTCGGCGATTTGAGAACTCAGGCGGAAGTGCTCATGCCACTCCCCCGTGCGCATGCCACTCACCCGTGCTCATGCCACTCCCCCGTGCGCATGCCACTCACCCGTGCGCATGCCACTCACCCGTGCTCATGCCACTCACCCGTGCTCATGCCACTCCCCCGTGCACATGCCACTCCCCCGTGCACATGCCACTCCCCCGTGCGGACTGATACAACACACACGTTTGTTTATTAGCGCGACAGATCACATCATCGCTCGTCTCCCGTAGATTTCTGTCCACTTCTGCGTCAGCTCGAACAGTCTTTCTCCGTCTTCATTTTGCCCCGTACACTGAGGGAACTATATTATGATAGATCCATGCACTTAGGCACGCGGAAACGTGGGGACGAGCCTGACGCGGCTGCAGGTGAACGATAGGTGCGTTTTATGATTGATACGTGGCAGGACAAATGATTTATCCACGCCACGAAGATATATGATAAAAAATTTGCTGAAAAAAATCGTCCATTCCAATAACTGACAAACTGTTCCCACTTACAAAGACATGTTTCACATGACAAACATTTAGCCCCAAAAATTATTGCTCCATTAATAATATAATAATACAATAATAGTGCTGAGCTCTGGTCAGGGACACGTCTGCCCTGAGGACAGTGACGTAAGCACTGCTCACGGGCCTGTCTTACAGGAAGTGACGAGGACACATGCGCCAGTCCCGCGCGCCGCTTTACTACAGCAGCCGCGTGCCTTATGGCGGGATGACGTCACGTGGCCAGAGCGCGCGGCGTGTCAGGTGTGTAAACAACAGACAGCCCGGAAAAGGAGCACGCGCGGGAGAACCGCACGCGCGGCAGAGAGCCGCGGACGTAGCGGAACATCTGAAGTGCGCAGCTCCAAAAGCCCAGTGTCCGCGGGGACGCCGCGCACGCGCCCCGACACACACACGGCGGATCTGCTTATCTCATCTTACGACACGTCACGCTTTACGTCACCTCTGTCAAAACAACATCAGCGGACATGACATAATCCCGTCACATAGCGCGTTATTACACGTGTACCCGCGGACACGCACACGCACACACTTTCTCCCGCACGTACCGTACGCACCGAGGTAAAAGTTTACGGACGTCGCTTCTGAGTGAAGCGCGCGAGCTCGAGCTGCTACTAATGGCGTGTGCACTTTGCGTGGAGGAGAGCGCGCGTGAGGGGGCGGTGCAGCGTCAAAGTTTGGCTCAAAAAGCGAAGACGACACACGATCCGGACACGCACACGCTCCGCACGCCTGGCCTCACCTCCAGCAGCACCGCGTCCTCCTCCATGACGTCCTCAGCCCGCGCGGTCCTTGTCGGCTCCGTCCAGAAATCTGAAGGCGGAACTGGTCTGCTCGCTCTGCCCAGTCCTCCCAGCGGCCGCGCGGCTCTCTGCGGTGGGCGGGAGCAGCGGAGGCAGCAGGGCTCGAACTGAAAGCGCTTGTGTAACTCTGAGTGACTATTGGCCCGCTGCGCGCACGCGGGCCAACACGCGCAGACACGGAAAGAGCGGAGGCAGTTTGTTCAGCTGCGCGTGCTGCATGCGCACACGATGCGCACTTTTAGGAAGTGTCACCGCGCGGGGCCGGTCCTTTCTCTCAGTTCTTACGTAGAACAGCCCTATTCAGTAACTAAGCAACCTTTCTGTCTCCAGAGTGTCCCCTGTTTTGTCACACACAGGGGGACTCTCCTGGGGTGTGGGACACAGAGGGACTCTCCTGGGGTGTGGGACACAGGGGACTCTCCTGGGGTGTGGGACACAGGGGACTCTCCTGGGGTGTGGGACACAGGGGACTCTCCTGGGGTGTGGGACACAGAGGACTCTCCTGGGGTGTGGGACACAGGGGGCAGGGCTCTGAGGACAATACCAGAACCTTAATTGGAGCAAAATGGGGAAATATAAATGTTGCAAACATAGAACAAGTACAACAGATGAATAGTGAAAATAAGAATGATGATAAATAATATAAATATTTCCTAAAACTATAACAATTAAGAAACAAAGTGGAGTGAAAAAATTTAGAAAATAAAATGAGACACGACGCTTGAGTCAGAGCTTCTCAAACTATCAAATCAATGTTTATTTCTATTTTCACAAACTAATCTGCTTGACATTAAATGATGAATGTTTTGAGACGTCCAAGCATATATTCATATATATATATATATATATATATATATATATAATATATATATATATATATATATATATATATATATATATATATATATAATGTATATATATATATATATATATGTATATATATATATATATGTATATATATGTATATATATATATATATATATGTATATATATACATATATCTCATCCCTCTCATCACCTCTCATCACCTCTCATCCCTCTCATCACCTCTCATCCCTCTCATCACCTCTCATCCCTCTCATCACCTCTCATCACCTCTCATCCCTCTCATCACCTCTCATCAGCTCTCATAGCCTCATCCCTCTCATCCCTCTCATTACCTCTCATCACCTCTCACACCTCTCATCCCTCTCATCCCTCTCATCACCTCTCACACCTCTCATCCCTCTCATCAGCTCTCATAGCCTCATCCCTCTCATCCCTCTCATCACCTCTCATCCCTCTCATCACCTCTCATCCCTCTCATCAACTCTCATCACCTCTCATCCCTCTCATCACCTCTCACACCTCTCACACCTCTCATCACCTCTCATCGCTCTCATAGCCTCTCATCACCTCTCACACCTCTCATCCCTCTCATCACCTCTCATCACCTCTCATCACCTCTCATCCCTCTCATCACCTCTCATCACCTCTCACACCTCTCATCACCTCTCATCCCTCTCATCACCTCTCATAGCCTCTCATCCCTCTCATCACCTTTCATCACCTCTCATCCCTCTCATCACCTCTCACACCTCTCACACCTCTCATCCCTCTCATCCCTCTCATCACCTCTCATCCCTCTCATCACCTCTCACACCTCTCACACCTCTCATCCCTCTCATCCCTCTCATCACCTCTCATCACTTCTCATCACCTCTCATCACGTCTCATCACCTCTCATCCCTCTCATCACCTCTCACACCTCTCACACCTCTCACACCTCTCATCACCTCTCATCACCTCTCATCACCTCTCATCCCTCTCATCACCTCTCATCCCTCTCATCACCTCTCATCCCTCTCATCACCTCTCATCACCTCTCACACCTCTCATCACCTCTCATCACCTCTCATCCCTCTCATCACCTTTCATAGCCTCTCATCCCTCTCATCCCTCCCATCACCTCTCATCACCTCTCATCACCTCTCACACCTCTCACACCTCTCATCACCTCTCATCACCTCTCATCCCTCTCATCACCTCTCATCACCTCTCATCACCTCTCATCACCTCTCATCCCTCTCATCACCTCTCACACCTCTCATCACCTCTCATCACCTCTCATCCCTCTCATCACCTCTCACACCTCTCACACCTCTCATCACCTCTCATCACCTCTCATCACCTCTCATCCCTCTCATCACCTCTCACACCTCTCATCACCTCTCATCACCTCTCATCACCTCTCATCACCTCTCACACCTCTCATCACCTCTCATCACCTCTCATCACCTCTCATCACCTCTCATCACCTCTCATCACCTCTCATCACCTCTCACACCTCTCATCACCTCTCATCACCTCTCATCCCTCTCATCACCTCTCATCACCTCTCATCCCTCTCATCACCTCTCACACCTCTCATCACCTCTCATCACCTCTCACACCTCTCATCACCTCTCATCACCTCTCACACCTCTCATCACCTCTCATCACTCTCATCCCTCTCATCCCTCTCATCACCTCTCATCACCTCTCATCCCTCTCATCACCTCTCATCGCCTCTCATCCCTCTCATCCCTCTCATCACCTCTCATCACCTCTCATCCCTCTCATCCCTCTCATCACCTCTCATCCCTCTCATCCCTCTCATCACCTCTCATCCCTCTCATCCCTCTCATCAGCTCTCATAGCCTCATCCCTCTCATCCCTCTCATCACCTCTCATCGCCTCTCATCCCTCTCATCACCTCTCACACCTATCATCACCTCTCATCCCTCTCATCACCTCTCATCCCTCTCATCCCTCTCATCAGCTCTCATAGCCTCATCCCTCTCATCCCTCTCATCACCTCTCATCACCTCTCATCCCTCTCATCACCTCTCATCACCTCTCACACCTCTCACACCTCTCACACCTCTCATCACCTCTCATCCCTCTCATCCCTCTCATCCCTCTCATCACCTCTCACACCTCTCATCACCTCTCATCCCTCTCATCACCTCGCATAGCCTCTCATCCCTCTCATCACCTCTCATCACCTCTCATCACCTCTCATCACCTCTCACACCTCTCATCACCTCTCATCCCTCTCATCACCTCTCATAGCCTCTCATCCCTCTCATCACCTTTCATAGCCTCTCATCCCTCTCATCCCTCTCATCACCTCTCATCCCTCTCATCACCTCTCACACCTCTCACACCTCTCATCCCTCTCATCCCTCTCATCACCTCTCATCACTTCTCATCACCTCTCATCACGTCTCATCACCTCTCATCCCTCTCATCACCTCTCACACCTCTCACACCTCTCACACCTCTCATCACCTCTCATCACCTCTCATCACCTCTCATCCCTCTCATCACCTCTCACACCTCTCATCACCTCTCATCACCTCTCATCACCTCTCATCCCTCTCATCACCTCTCATCACCTCTCACACCTCTCATCACCTCTCATCACCTCTCATCCCTCTCATCACCTCTCATCACCTCTCATCCCTCTCATCACCTCTCATCACCTCTCATCCCTCTCATCCCTCTCATCACCTCTCATCCCTCTCATCAGCTCTCATAGCCTCATCCCTCTCATCCCTCTCATCACCTCTCATCACCTCTCATCCCTCTCATCACCTCTCACACCTATCATCACCTCTCATCCCTCTCATCACCTCTCATAGCCTCTCATCACCTCTCATCACCTCTCATCCCTCTCATCACCTCTCACACCTCTCACACCTCTCACACCTCTCATCACCTCTCATCCCTCTCATCACCTCTCATAGCCTCTCATCCCTCTCATCACCTTTCATAGCCTCTCATCCCTCTCATCCCTCTCATCACCTCTCATCCCTCTCATCACCTCTCACACCTCTCACACCTCTCATCCCTCTCATCCCTCTCATCACCTCTCATCACTTCTCATCACCTCTCATCACGTCTCATCACCTCTCATCCCTCTCATCACCTCTCACACCTCTCACACCTCTCACACCTCTCATCACCTCTCATCACCTCTCATCACCTCTCATCCCTCTCATCACCTCTCACACCTCTCATCACCTCTCATCACCTCTCATCACCTCTCATCCCTCTCATCACCTCTCATCACCTCTCACACCTCTCATCACCTCTCATCACCTCTCATCCCTCTCATCACCTCTCATCACCTCTCATCCCTCTCATCACCTCTCATCACCTCTCATCCCTCTCATCCCTCTCATCACCTCTCATCCCTCTCATCAGCTCTCATAGCCTCATCCCTCTCATCCCTCTCATCACCTCTCATCACCTCTCATCCCTCTCATCACCTCTCACACCTATCATCACCTCTCATCCCTCTCATCACCTCTCATCACCTCTCATCCCTCTCATCACCTCTCATCACCTCTCATCCCTCTCATCACCTCTCATCACCTCTCATCCCTCTCATCCCTCTCATCACCTCTCATCCCTCTCATCAGCTCTCATAGCCTCATCCCTCTCATCCCTCTCATCACCTCTCATCACCTCTCATCCCTCTCATCACCTCTCACACCTCTCACACCTCTCATCCCTCTCATCCCTCTCATCACCTCTCATCACTTCTCATCACCTCTCATCACGTCTCATCACCTCTCATCCCTCTCATCACCTCTCATAGCCTCTCATCCCTCTCATCACCTTTCATAGCCTCTCATCCCTCTCATCCCTCTCATCACCTCTCATCCCTCTCATCACCTCTCACACCTCTCACACCTCTCATCACCTCTCATCACCTCTCATCCCTCTCATCACTTCTCATCACCTCTCATCCCTCTCATCACCTCTCATCACCTCTCACACCTCTCATCACCTCTCATCACCTCTCATCCCTCTCATCACCTCTCATAGCCTCTCATCCCTCTCATCCCTCTCATCACCTCTCATCACCTCTCATCCCTCTCATCACCTTTCATAGCCTCTCATCCCTCTCATCCCTCTCATCACCTCTCATCCCTCTCATCACCTCTCACACCTCTCACACCTCTCATCACCTCTCATCACCTCTCATCCCTCTCATCACCTCTCATCACCTCTCATCACCTCTCATCCCTCTCATCACCTCTCATCACCTCTCACACCTCTCATCACCTCTCATCACCTCTCATCCCTCTCATCACCTCTCATAGCCTCTCATCCCTCTCATCCCTCTCATCACCTCTCATCCCTCTCATCACCTCTCACACCTCTCACACCTCTCATCACCTCTCATCACCTCTCATCCCTCTCATCACCTCTCATCACCTCTCATCACCTCTCATCCCTCTCATCACCTCTCATCACCTCTCACACCTCTCATCACCTCTCATCACCTCTCATCCCTCTCATCACCTCTCATAGCCTCTCATCCCTCTCACACCTCTCATCACCTCTCATCACCTCTCACACCTCTCATCACCTCTCATCCCTCTCATCACCTCTCATAGCCTCTCATCCCTCTCATCCCTCTCATCACCTCTCATCACCTCTCATCCCTCTCATCACTCTCATCCCTCTCATCACCTCTCATCACCTCTCATCCCTCTCATCCCTCTCATCACCTCTCATAGCCTCTCATCCCTCTCATCCCTCCACCGATGGCTTGGCTTGTCACGATAGAAGTTGCAAACGTAGTATAAAGGTAAATGTAAGTTCTAACTACATCTGGTGAGGGGAAGAGGCTGGTTTTGTGTTCCAGAGCGCGAGCCAAATCCACACACATGTGGACCAAATGGGACTTTGGACAAAATATGCCAGAATTCTACTTCATTCGACGTCTTGTGCCTATCGTGTTCTTGGTTCTGTGTTTTATGATTATTTGCAACTATATTAGCCAATATAATGCCAATGTAAAACACTACAAGACATTTTCTCAGTAAGTCTGTGATACAAGCCTCGCATTAGGGCACAGATAGAGGTACTAAAAATATACAAGGAATTGAAGTTATGCTTCTGAGTTCTCACATGATTTTGGACCTGGATTGTGCAGTTTTCAGATGAATTGTGTGTGATTTTCTTGCCATCTCTTTGGGAATGTTTCAGACGCTGCAGTGACGTACATCAGGGGCCAGCGGAAGGGCCACAGCTCCGCAGGATCTGACCTCTGTTTTCATGTTTTCAGGAAGCAAGTGTGTCTCCATGGCAACGGGACCCTGTCCAGCACTGCGACAGGACACAACAGAGAGAACCGTGGAGACTAATAACATTGACCAGAAGAGTGTGAAGTTATTGGAGAATCATTTAGTTGTAACATATTTTTCCGTGAGTTTGTATGTTCTGCACTTCTGACCCGACTGCTCAGGACTCCAAAACATGTACTGAGGCCCCCGGGGACCCATCTCTGCATCGTCAACTAGAGACCGCTGCTGTGCCTGTTTTAGGTTTGAGCTGTCGTACCAAAATGATCTACTGTTTGCTCTGTATTCAATATCTCATAAATATGACACATCTGTCCACAGAGAGTGAGTGTTCAAATCAAACACTGATTTTACTGACAACCATTTTGAAGTTGATTTATTCTTAAAGTGACATTATGTAACTTTCTGGCAGTGGAAAGTCACCTGTAGAATTCCATGGAAATAGAAAGTTAATGCCCACATTTTTCCCAGGATAAAATTATGACATCCATGTACCATTTGTAGTCATTAGTACATAAACAAAATAATCAAAAAGTGCATGAAAATGATTTTTATGGTTACGATTGTGACCAGTGGGATGATGCATTTAAGGTGCAGATAGGGTCAGAAGCAGAAGATAGAGCTCCAGCTCCCACTTCCCCTGAGCTGGAAACTGTAGGTTTTTATTTCTGTTCCTAACTGGCCTGATAGAGCTAGAGCTCTTTTATAGAGGAATGTTTTAAGGTCTTAAATGAAGAGACTGTGTCTCTTAACATGGAGCTGATTCCAGAACACAGGAGTTTGGGAGCTAAACGCTCTACCTCCTACTGTACTTTTAGAGACTCTTGGGACCACCAGAAGGCTTTACCTCCTACTGTGCTTTTAGAGACTCTTGGGACCACCAGAAGGCTCTACCTCCTACTGTGCTTTTAGAGACTCTTGGGACCACCGGAAGGCTCTACCTCCTACTGTGCTTTTAGAGACTCTTGGGACCACCGGAAGGCTCTACCTCCTACTGTGCTTTTAGAGACTCTTGGGACCACCAGAAGGCTCTACCTCCTACTGTGCTTTTAGAGACTCTTGGGACCACCGGAAGGCTCTACCTCCTACTGTGCTTTTAGAGACTCTTGGGACCACCAGAAGGCTCTACCCCCTACTGTGCTTTTAGAGACTCTTGGGACCACTGGAAGGCTCTACCTCCTACTGTGCTTTTAGAGACTCTTGGGACCACCAGAAGGCTCTACCTCCTACTGTGATTTTAGAGACTCTTGGGACCACCAGAAGGCTCTCCCCCATACTGTGTTGTTAGAGACTCTTGGGACCACCAGAAGGCCAGCATTTTGAGAGCGAAGAGCTGTGTTTAGATGATATGGTACAAAAGCATATTTTAGGTAGGATGGGGCCATTGGATGGGTCATTCATGGCTCTGCAAGTCAGGGGGAGGATTTTAATTGAAGAGCCAGTGAAGAGACTCGAGCACTGGCCTAATGTGCTCTCTTCTTTTAGTTCCTGTTAGTAATCTTGCTGCTGCATGAACAGCAGGAAGATTTTGAACCAGTTCAATTATTTTATAGAGCTTTTAGGACGCGCTGCGAGCAGGGAATTCTAGATGAAACAAAATGCATGGATACATTTTTAACCATGGATTTAGGCAAGTTTTTATTCTATTTTAGCTATATTACACAGCTGGAAATAGGCTGTTTTATAGACAAGATTTATATGAGCTTTAAATGAGAGCTCCTGGTCAAATAAGACTCTGAGGTTTCTTACCGTAGAACTGGAGGCTACACTGACAATGTCCATTGTGACTGTCTGCTATTGTTATGGCCTAGTATAATGATCTTGTATTTTTCAGGGTCAAGAAGCAGATAATTAGGTTTCATCCAGGTTTGTATAATCCTTCATACAAGCACTAAGTCTGTCTACTATCGCTCTGATCAGGTTTCTTATTTTTCCATCAGAACATAGACCAACACAAACACAATGATGACACCAGAAGAGAGGGTAAAATACAAGCAAAGGCAAAACAAATGAAAAACAAAAACTAAACTAAACTAAACTAAAAAAATTAAATAAAAAAACACTCACAGAGTGCGCTAGACTTGGGGGGGCTTAAATTTTAGGAGCAAAAGTTGAGAATAGGGGAGTGGCATCAGAGAAAAAAATAAAGAAATATATATATATATATATATATATATATATATATATATATATATATACACACACACACACACACACACACACACAAAGAAGAGTTACTTAAGATAATTCAAGATAATGTCCAATTTTGACCATTGTCTCTATTTTGAAGTTGAGTCCTGAGGTTATTTGTTCCATTCTGGGTACGTCTGTTATATTTGTCCAGTCCTGTGTCGTTGGGGCGGTTTGAGTCATCCATTTTTGTGTGAGCGCCTTCTTCCCAGCTGCCAGGAGTATATTCCAGACATAGTCTTTGTGTCCATTGTGGGAGGTTTGAGGCCCGAGTACATCATTCCAAAGTTAAAGGGGATGATGGTGTTAAAGACAGTCCCAAAACACATGACAATGGTTTGCCTCCTGGTTTCCACAATGTCTCCAGCATTCTGCCCCGCCCTGTGAATAATGTACACTCTGAATAATGTACACTCTGAATAATGTACACTCTGAATAATGTACACTCTGAATAATGTACACTCCGAATAATGTACACTCCGAATAATGTACACTCTGAATAATGTACACTCTGAATAATGTACACTCTGACATGGGTCACATCCTTCCAACAGAACTCTCGCCAAACATGGGGCCCCGTGGTCCTCCAGACATGGGACCCCATGGTCCTCCAGACATGGGACCCCGTGGTCCTCCAGACCCATGGTCCTCCAGACATGGGACCCCGTGGTCCTCCAAACATGGGACCCCGTGGTCCTCCAGACCCATGGTCCTCCAGACATGGGACCCTGTGGTCCCTCTAGACCCATGGTCCTCCAGACATGGGACCCCGTGGTCCCTCTAGACCCATGGTCCTCCAGACATGCATTCTCCATTGTGATGTACATATCTGTTTCCAGTTCTCATCCGTCAAAACTACTTTAGCCTCTTCTTCCCATTTGGTTTTAATATACTTAGTAGATTGTCTGTCCAAATTATGAAAGCATTTATATACTTTTGATTTGAATCCCTTTGAAAGTTCTGATTTATATGCCTTGATCGAAGATTTTTGCTTTATTTCTTGATTATAATAGTTCCTTATTTGTAAATATCTATAAAATCCTGTTTTTCCAGGCCAAAGGATTCCTTCAACATATCAAAACTTTTCATTTGATTTTCCTTTACAATCTGGTAATAAATTCTTATGCCTTTGGTTGTCCATATCCTGAATCTCTGATCGATGCTGTTCGGCTTCAAACTTTGGTCGTATGCCATCCAGTTTAAGATTTTAACATCCTTATTCAATTTATACGTTTTAATTAACTTTTTCCATGTCGTGAGCACTGATTTTACCCATTTTTTACTTATCTTCTTCTATCTCTTTACTTATTCCAAGTGACTCAGCCGTTTGTCATCTGCGAGTAGGGCCTGCACAGGAACCCCCGGCACAACACTACATTCGATGTTTCTCCATTTTGCCTCGTACTCCGGGTCACACCAGAACAACATTGCTCTGATTTGACCTGAATTAAATTAACTCTTCAGGCAGGGAAGGCCCCATCCTCCTTTTTCTTTCGGTAAAGGTCCTGAAACGGATTCCAGTTTTTTTACCATGCCATATAAATCGAGAGATTGTTTTATTCCACTCCTCAAACAGCTGCTTGGGGACAGAAATTGGTAGTGTCTGGAACAGATAGAGAAATCTGGGCAAGAAATTAATTTTGATAGTTTAAATCCTTTGACTTAGACTTAGCTATGAGATAGATAACATTTTTTGAACATTCAGTTTGTATCCAGACATTGGGCCATTTTCATCCAGGAAAGGCACCACCTTTGGTATGGATATATCCGGCCTGGTTAGAAACAATAAAATCTCATCTGCATAACAAGCAATTTTATGTTCCTTCCCGTGAATTGTGACACCATAAATTGTTTCTGATTGTCTAATACATTGAGTCAGTGGTTCCAAATACAGAGCAAACAGGAGGGGGGACCAGGCACAACCCTGTCTCACCCCTCTTTCCAGGGTCATTTTTATTCTTGATGTTGGACTATCGTAGAGAGCCCCAATGTTTTATTTTTATTTTTAAATCATCTATTTGAAATTTGTGCAATACTTTAAATAAATAAGGCCAGCTACAGAGTCAAACGCTTTCTCAGCATCAGGGCTCATTATTACTGCCTTGTTTTGTTGATTTTGTATGTAGTTCATTATGTGTAGTGATCCTGTGTTTGTCGTTTGTTGATCAATCCTGTCTGATCTCTGTGGATTAAGTTTGGGAGGATTTGTTCCATTGGTTTGGACATAACTGAGGTGTATAAACGATAGTCCACATTCAGAATAGATATTGGTCTGTATGAGGCACAGTCTAGTCGATCCCTCATCTCTTTAGGTATCAAGGATATAATTGCTTCTGTGACGAAGGACCCGCCCCGTTTCGGCCGGGTGCTTGATTGACAGGCCGAATAACCAAACACGAGTTAGCACAGGCAAGTTAGGTTGAGGATGCTACATGTTTGCTGAGTTTGAGTTGTTTTCCCCCACATGGTGTAGAGCTCGTGGTTGTTGTTTGGTGTGCATGATCAAAAGTGAGTATTTGTTAGAAATGAAAGCATAAACATAGTCATAGCATTTGTTCCTAGACTGTATAAAGTGTTGCATGTCATTTGAATTGTTAAATAGTGTAGCCATATAGCCATACATTTACCTCCTTTGTATTTGTAAATGCTAAGTGCCTCGAGCTAAGTGCTAACAGCTGTAGCTACGACGGAGCTCATGTGTATTTGTGCATTATATGTTATTGTTTACAGATTGTATTATAATTTATGTTCTCCTTGTTTATATTGCAGAACCACACACGTATTTACATGATTAATACCTGTTATTGTAAATACCAACCACCATTATAATTGACTAAAATATTTCATTAAGAGAAAACCCTGGATCATTCTTGCCGATGCCCCCTGGCGGTCACAACCCGTATAAACCACACAATTAGCTCTCCCCAAAACAGCTTCCTTCCAACTTGGGGGATCTGGGCTTTTTTAAGGGCCCAGTTAAAGGTTTTTACCACTCCGAGGGAAAACCGTCACTCCCTGGGGACATATTGTTTTTTAGTCTTTTAATTGCCCTTTGAGTATTTCAGCACCTAGTTTTTTATTTTGCTCCTTGGTCATGGTCGGTAAATCAAGAGTATCTAGAAAAGATTGTATTTATTCTACATTGTTTTGTTATATTTTAGTAAGAGTTTTTTGTAATTGGGATTCATTGTATTTGATCTTGTTTAGTTAAAATTACATTGTTCTGGTTATCTCGTATTTTAAAGATGGTTTTCTCTGCTTGTTGTTTTTTTAATTTCCAGGATAGCAATTTAGTGCATTTTGAGCCACTTTCATAGTGTCTTTGTTTAGTAAAAAGCATTTTTTGAATTATTTCTTGTGACGCTAGGTCAATAATTTCGCCCCTTTTCCTGCAGCAGATGAGGGTTCCTATTTTCTGCATGTTTTGTTTCCAATAGTTTCAATTTATTCTGTAAGTCATTTAGTTTTTCTTGCTTTTGTCTCTTTTTAGCTGAGGCGAAAGCAATAAGCCTGCCCCTCAAGACGGCCTCCGCTGCATCCCAAAGGATGGATGGGGAGGTGTCACCATTATCATGGTCCTCTAGTATAGTATAGGTTTCAATATCCTCTGACGTTTTCTTTTTAAATTGAGGGTCATTAAATAGACTAACATTGAATCTCCAGAGTGTGTTCTTCCGTTTCTGTTCCAGATCTATAGTCATGTAAATCATGAGTCTCTTGTTCCTATGTCCGCTTCTGTCATTTTTGACCTATCTTTTATAAATAAATTAAAAATAGTCTTTTCTAGTGTATTTCTTATGTGGATTAGAATAATGTGTATATTGCCGCACTCTGGGATTCATTTCCCTCCAAATATTGATCAGTCCTCTGTTATGCATTACTTTGCGAAATGTATGATTTATAGATTTATTTGTACTTGGTGAGCTGGAGACGTCTAAAATTTGCTGTATGTGCAAATTCCAGTCACCCGCAGATAAGTGTTCCCTCTGAGTGAGTTGCTATCAAATCCATAACTTCCGTGTAAAGGTGAAGTCACTTCCTGGTGGTGAGGTCACTTCCAGGTGGTGAGGTCACTTCCTGGTGGTGAGGTCACTTCCTGGTGGTGAGGTCACTTCCAGGTGGTGAGGTCACTTCCTGGTGGTGAGGTCACTTCCTGGTGGTGAGGTCACTTCTTGGTGGTGAGGTCACTTCCTGGTGGTGAGGTCACTTCTTGGTGGTGAGGTCACTTCCTGGTGGTGAGGTCACTTCTTGGTGGTGAGGTCACTTCCTGGTGGTGAGGTCACTTCCTGGTGGTGAGGTCACTTCCTGGTGGTGAGGTCACTTCTTGGTGGTGAGGTCACTTCCTGGTGGTGAGGTCACTTCTTGGTGGGGCATATACAGACTTCCGTTAATAGTTCCCTTGACCGTCACAAATCTGCCTTCTCTATCTTTGTGTTCAAAGGTCGATTCACCTAGAACGCTATTCTGGTTGAAATGAGTATGGCCACACCCCTTTTATGTTTGGCCCTGTATGAGGAGTAGTAAAGTTTATTATAGCCAGTTCGTTATTTTTTATGTTCTAAATTGTTAAATGAGTCTCTTGTAAATTTACAATATCTATCTTCTCTTTTTTCATCTTGTTATTATCCTTGACCGCTTAATCGGGCTCAATATAACATTGACGTTAAAGGATGCTATTTTTACTTTATCAGATGCCATTTTAATAACTATATCAACATTATCAATCTGCACTTATTACAAGATTCTCTGATCGAGCCCAACACATAAACACAAAAGTTACAGGAATATAACAAACTAATAAACTGACGGGGAGGAAAATAAAAAAGAACAAGAAAACAAAAGGAGCTCTTGCCAGAAACGTGCATCCTGATCCAAAAGGACCAGGAGGGGGAGGCAGACCCTCCGATACTGTTGGTGTAACATTTTACATCCCAAGTGTCCTTGTGTGAAAGGGGAGAGAAAGAGAGGCTCCATCAGGAAAATAGGAGAAAGGAAGAAATAAAAAATATATGTTTCCACATGAATGTAAAAAGTCTGATCAGGTTTCATAGATAAATACAGAGTGTCATCTGCATAGCAGTGGAAGTTAATGTCATGTGACCTGATCATGTGACCTATAGGACTGGGTATTGCCAAGACCCTCACGATACGATACGTATCCCAATACATTTTTGAAAAGGGAGTGTCTACAGAGCCGCGGTGCGCGGCCGAAACTGCAGGTTTTTTGTGCCGCAGCTCCTGAAACTGCTGGGCTATTTGACCGCGCCGGGTTAGGGTCAGGGTCAGGGTCAGGGTCAAGGTAAGGGTTAGGGTTAGGGTCAAGGTCAGGGTTAGGGTCAAGGTAAGGGTCAGGGTCAGGGTCAGGGTTAAGGTTAATGTTAGGTTTAAGGTCAGGGTTAAGGTTAAGGTTAGGGTTAAGGTTAAGGTTAGGGTTAAGGTTAGGGTTATGGTTAGGGTTAGGGTTAAGGTTAATGTTAGGGTCAGGGTTAAGGTTAATGTTAGGGTCAGGGTTAGGGTTAGGGTTAATGTTAGGGTCAGGGTTAAGGTTAGGGTTAAGGTTAATGTTAGGTCAGGGTAAGGGTTAAGGTCAGGGTTAGGGTTAGCCATGAGGTTATTTGACCGCGCCGCGGCTCTGCAGCCACGGCCTTTTGAAAAAAGGGTCTTAAAAATGTACCAAATGGGTCATGTTTTTACTCTGAATAAGAAAATGTATGAAATTTTATGTTTATCCACAAAGCACTTCTTTATAAATCCATTATGTTCTAATAACTTCATACATCCAACTGATCCAAATAGAAATATAAGGAACACATTCTAGTAAAGTATTACATGTTTCTTGCCAAACAATTAGCATGATCTGAACATGCTGCAGCAGCATCTTCTGCACAGATCAGCTTCTGATCAGGTCCACAGCTCCTTCTCACCTCAGCCCAGAGGAGCGCAGCACAAACAGCAGATCAAAAGTACTATTCCACTTCGTGTACAATTTTTTATTTTTTTTAAAATAGTTTTTTATTAAAAAAAATATCTATACTGTGACTCAGTATCGATACACGTATCGATATGGAGTCCGTGACGATATATCGCTGTATCGATATTTTGAACACAGTCCTAGTGGCCTAATTGGGCCAAGTACTGCTCAAAGCATGCACCAGGTCAAATCCTCCAGCAAAGGTGGTCCCAACCAAGCCTTGAGCCAAGATCTGGAAATGGGTCCTCGGGCGCTACGTGCAGTGATCACTCCTGGGGAGATGCCACAGTGATGGGTCAAATGCAGAGGACAAATTTCCCTACAGGGACATAAAAGTACAAATAAAGTGTACCTTAACATTACAGGTTACTTTATAACGAGGTGAGAAGCTCTGGTTTACATTAACACATTGGTATCTATCAGATAAATAGGATTTAAACCAGCTGAGGGCTGTTCCTCCAACACCTACATCACATTCTAACCTCTGCAGTAGAATGTTGTGGTCGATGGTGTCAAACGCTGCGCTGAGGTCCAACAGGACCAGGATTGAGACCAGTCCATCGTCAGCGGCTAATAACAAATCATTTGTGACTTTAACTAGTGCAGTTTCAGTGCTGTGGTGGGCTCTGAACCCTGCTGTGGTGGGCTCTGAACCCTGCTGTGGTGGGCTCTGAACCCTGACTGGAAAACTTAATATAAATGATTGTCCTGTAGGTGGCGATAAAGCTGATTAACTACAGCTCTTTCAAAGGGAACATTTGAAATAGATCTATAGTTAACAAACAGGTCAGTCTGCTTGGAATTGGGTCTAGGGGACTTTCAGGATGATGGCTGCTTAGTCCGGACATGTCTGTCTGGCTGCGATCGTACCCGTGGAAATAATTTATTCGGAGTTCGCCAGGGGAGATTCGATATTTCGACGTGGGAACAGACATATAATGAGCTTGGGCGCTTATTTGGGGAAAATGTTTCAGAGATTCAAGAAGAAAAATCCCACCGCAAACCAGGCTGGCTATGCTACAATCGCTGGCTCCGCCCCGGTGCAGGCCCCAGCGATCCCAGGCGCGGGTTGGGCACAGAGGTGGAGATAGACCTGGTGATTTTGGTGGCTTTACGGGAGATTATTGACGAAATGACAAAAACAAAGGATGCAAATTATAGACGCAGCCCTGGCGAGCTGGACACCTAAGCTGCAGTGGCCGAGGAGGAGGTCTCCGACCTGAGGGACACTGTCTCTACTTTACAAACCAAAGTGACAGAATCGACAAACTAGGCAAGTGTTTTGGCAGACAAACTGACAAAGTGTAGAACCGAGAACATAGCTGTCATTTGCGGATTGTCGACATTCCAGAGGACACTGAGGGTAAGGATGTGGTCAAGTATATGTCGACCTGGATCAGCATCCAACACTTTTTATACTGAAGTTCCACAACTTCAGTGACAAACAGCGTGTCATGGCTGTATACAGACGTCTCGCCACAGGCCAACCCGAAACAATCAAGCCCAAAGTCTCTTTCTTCGACTACTCAGTGCAAGTGGTCAATAAACACAAAGCTTTTGATCCGGTGAAATCCCGCCTGAGAGAGAACATGGAATACGCTCTGCTTTAGAGATTAATTTCAGCGGATCTGGATCTGGGGGATCTGGTATGACTTTTTCTCCCTTTATTTTCTTAATTTCAATTAAAGGGACTGAGACTGTACTGGAGACGTGTGAGTGTTTGCCCAATGTGGGCCTGAGTGTTCCAATTTTTTTGTAAAAAATAAAGGATCCAATCCTAATGCCCAGGTGAAAACGTTGTCTGTGGCAGTTACTGGGACTGACATGTTCAGCCGACATTGGATGTCTCAAGCTCACAAAGTTCTGGTGAAACAATAAATAATACATTTTGTAAATTAAAACATAATGTAGGGTTAATCGATATCTGGAGATAGATGAATCCTAATGTTTGCCAATATACACATATTTCCAACCAACATAAGGTTCAGCTATGATGCAAAGTGTTGATTGGCAGGCGAGAAACACAAATGTACAGAAGTTGATGCCGTTTTGGGGCTTCTGGTGATGAGGGCTGTAGGCTCGATAACCCAATCAAGGAGATCAATCAGAATAATTAGAACAATTAAAAGAGGGTGGGAGGGAGGGGCACCACGTCATTAAACATAGGTGTATGTGATCTGTGATAATAATAGAGTAGCCGCAGGAAGGGGCGTAGTCCTGCTCCCTAACCTAAGATAACAAACCTATCTTCATTACAATAGGTATAATAGTTTTAAGTGATCACAGTAAATCGGGATAAGAAACAATAAAACACACTTTGCAGATTTAATGGTAGTCTACTCAATTAAGGACATTGAGACATATGTAGAGGAAAATGACAATGGTGAAGTTTCTCCACCCGTCCTCTGGGACGCAGCAAAGACAGTTTTGAGAGGCAGGGTCATCACTGTCCTTTGAAACTTTAGAAAACAGGCAGAAAGAACTATTTTTAAAATACGAGATAGGCAGAATAATGTCATTTTAACTACACCAGTTCAAAAAACGCTTTCAAATCTTTGCTTTTGAACATTGCGCTTTTCCATGCGGCATGTCTATTTCAACTTGATGTGTATCTTTGATTGATTTAATTGATGCATCAATCGAATCCCTTATTTTGTACTGCTTTTACTGGAGCATTTCATGTGGAGGTCATCACATGTTAAGCCCCTTGAAGGTTTTTTTGCGACCACCCATTGCATTCTTTTGTGTATTAATATAATATAATCACTATACAATCACTTTTTTTTTTTTTACTAAGTGGAAATAAATAAACCTAACCTAACCAAACAAGAACAAAAACTACTTCTATAAAAAAAAAAAACTTTCAACAAAATGTAAGGAAACATAGAAAAATAAATACAATCTTTTATGGACACTTTAAATTTACCTGTCATAACCGAAGAGCAAAACAAAAAAATTAAAATCAGTGCAATCAAAAGACTCCAAAACAATACATTTCCAGGGAGTGCCGGGTTCACATTTGTTTTATTAATTTTTAACTGGGCCATTAAAAAAGCTCAGATCCCTCAACACTCACATATACACCTCAATTATGTCAAAAAAGAATCAAACAAATACTCAAACAAATTTAATTCACAATGCTCAGACAGGTGTTAACCCTGTGACGAGCTGGCCCCTGTCTAGGGTGTACCCCGCCTAAGTCCCAAAGTCACTGGGATAGGCTCCAGTCACACGCGATACTGGGATAGGCTCCAGTCACTCAGGGAGATTGCCGGCCAACACTGAGGATATTTACACTGAAGTGGACAGCAATCGCGACGAAAACACGAGTGAATCCTCCTCAAGTGAGAGGATTTCAACGGATGACGAATAGCATCCAGTTGAAGAGCCTGACGCCTCGTCGGACGATGAAAATGGAGCGGAGGAGAATGCTGATGAGGAGATGAGAATGATGATGAAGAGATGAGAATGATGATGAGGAGACGAGAATGAGATGGCGACTGGACATCGACAGACTTTCTGAAATGGTGCGTGTTAAACTGGAAAATTTCCCATGAAATGATGTGAAATACAATGATGACGAGGTTCCTTACTGTATTAGTTTGAAACTGCAAATTACTAGTCAAACGGTTCCACCCCACAAGTCCGAAGGTTCACAAGTCCTATAGTTGCATTCTCTTAAGTGCCTGTACGTGCTGCTGCTCACCGATGTGGATGATGGAGTCTGCGCTCGCCATGGTGTTGCACCACAATATCCACAGCGCGGCGAACACCCACCAGAATCAGTGTTTCCATCTCGGGTCGGAGCCAGAATGTGCATCCAGACCGGCGCTAGAATCCACAGATGCTGTGGGAGTGTCGGCGAGGCACGAGGTAAATCCCAAAGTCGCGGACGAAAAGCAAAGAATTCCAGGCGGCCCGGTGATATCGCGGCGGGAGGCGGGGAGAGGCCGAGAGAGCCTGGTGTGAGTCCGCTGCGCTGGAGGAGAGCTCCAGAGCCTTCGGACTTGTGAACTTTTGGACTTGTGGGCAGCCACCAGTCAAACTGACCTGAAAACGTGAGTCGAGAACGTGCCGTTGGCTCGAGTCAATTTCATTTCAAATCCATTCAACTTCCTGGTATCATTATTAAAACCAGTAATATGCATAAAATGAGCACTCTCAACAACAACACGCCATCATGCTCACGCCGTCAGTCAGACAGCCGCATACGGCGACTACAAAAGCACAGACAACTGCCTTGATGCGAAAATATCTTGCAACTTACTTTTTCGAATATCCAAGTCAATATTTCACGAGGTTTAGGAAACTGTCTACTGTGAAATGTCGGTAGCATAGCATTGGACCAGACATGCCACACATCGCAGATTTGGGATTCAAAAACATCCTCTACTCCTCTACGTGTGTTATTGCAGATAACAGCAAAATTCGTATTATAAAACGTAAAATTCCGCTCTGTTTAGCACATGTCCGACGAGAACAATGAGGTCTGGCTACAGCAAGCTCCCGGGGTGACATCACTGATTTTGCGACCGCGGTTGAAGCATTCGGTTACCAAGGCGCTTGCTATGGCGCGTTCTCAGGTTTGGTGGAATGAACTTGTGAATTTTTTTTGTCATTGGTTAAAACTAACCGTTCAGACTTCGTTGTGAAAAAATGAAAGCTGTATTCCACTTATTAACCGACGTTGCACTTTAAACCAATTGGGATTACCTTTTTTCTAAAAGTGGACACTTCTATGGCTTACAGGCAATTGTCAGGGTGTAAAGCTCGCTACCACTACGGAGGACATGCTTTGAAAAGACTGAACGCATGGCAAGGCTCAAGTTTGTCAAAACACACATGCACAAGTGTTGTCCTGGCTCCATCAAACCCGGACCTGCAGCTGCACTGGGACGATTTGCAGCCGAGTGTGAAGCGGCTGGGATGAGAATCAGCACCTCCAAATCCGAGGCCATGGTTCTCATCCAGAAAAAGGTGGTTTGCCCTCTCCGGGTGGGTGGGGAGTCCTTGCCCCAAGGGGAGGAGTTTGAGTATCTATCTTGGGGTTGTTCGCGAGTGAGGGACAGATGGAACATGAGATTGACAGGCGGTTTGGGGCAGCGATTGCAGTGATGTGGTCGGTGGATTGGACTGTTGTGGTGAAGAAGGAGCCGAAAGGCAAAGTTCTCGATTTACCGGACCATAGGTGACCTCACCTATGGTCATGAGCTTTGGGTAATGACCAAAAGGACAAGATCGCGGATACAAGCGGTCAAAATGAGTTTCCTCCGCCGGGTGACTGGGCACTCCCTTAGAGATAGGGTGACGTCCAGAGGAGCCAGCTGTGGTGGCTCGGGCATCTGTTCTGGATGCCTCCTGGGCCCCTCTCCGGGGAGGTGTTTCGGGCATGTCCCAACGGAAAGAGGCCCCGGGGAAGACCCAGGACACGCTGGAGGGACTATGTCTCTCAGCTGGCCTGGGAACGCCTCGGGATCCCCCCGGAGGAGAGTTAGAAGAAGTGTCTGGGGAGAGAGAAGTCTGGGAGTCCATGCTTAGACTGCTGCCCCCGCGACATGGCCCTGGATAGGCGGAAGAAGATGGATGGATGGATATTGTTTTGCCCAGATTTCTCTATCTGTTCCAGGCTCTCTCGGCTACCATCCCTCACCGGCTGTTTGATGAGTGGAATAAAACAATCTCAGAATTTGTGTGGCAAGGCAAAAACAAAAAAAAATCCGATTTATAACTCCACAATTATGAAAATGGAGGTTGGGGTTAGCCTATCTGAAAATCTACTTTGTTTCAGCTCAAATCAGTGCGTTTCTGTACTTGTGTGAGCAAAAATATGAAGCTCATTGGAGTACCTGTACAAGCCAAACGGTTGAGACATTTGGAGGAAGTTCAAAATCCCTGGTTAAAATCTGTACTTACTACATGGGAGGAGCTAATCAAAATCTCATAAAAGAAACATATGCTCAGCGTGTGCAGAGGCAGATAGCGCGTTGGCGTCTAGGGACGGTCAAACATGGGAAAGAATCAATCTAAAAGTGAGGTGTCCATCCCGGAGACACCTGTCACGCTGGCAATGTCAAATAAATGAGGGAAAGAGTGTCTGGAGTATCTGCCAGTGTGGGCCAAAAGTTCTATTTCATCGCTACTGACCGCCAGAGGCGGAGCATAAAGCACTGGATGATCATACTTGCGCATACACAGGTCGAGAATTAATAACAACCTTTGACCCCCGGTGGCTCACGTGAGTCTATATAGTCACGTGACACCGGGAGCTCAGTCCCTTTTTACCTTCTCGCATGCAGGTTGTATATGTGGTTGTTGTTCGGCTAATATTGCTGTTTCCCACAAAGTTTGGTTTGTTTTGCCGCTTGTAGCCTGTTAGCGCTGTTAGCCTTGTTAGCCCTGTTAGCCCTGTGACTGTGGTACAGTCGGTGCAGCGAGTTCGCTCGCCCTCCTGGGGCTGCACAAGCGTGTCGGACCTGTTGCAATGAGGAGGTATATTTACATTGTTTTCTACGACTGGTAAGTACCCCTTTAATGCATTTCGCCGTAGCCGTGCGCTCGGTAGATTTTTGTTGAATTTGAACCGTACAGTCGTACCCGGTTTTGTGTTTATCCAGGCTAAAGCCGTTTGTTTTGGTTTACGGATACAGCCACGTGGCTTAATGTTCTAACTATAGCCGTGTTCGGGTCATTAACTGCTTTATTTTCAGCCGGTTACCCACCATCGGTGGCGTTTTCGGCTCGACCTGGTTGTTCCTGTAGCTGGTTTTGTTTTTACATTGGGTCATTAGTGGCGTGCTCAGCTCAATCTGATCCCGCACGCCTCCTTCACATAGCGGGTCATAAGTGGCGTTCCCTGCTTGACCTGACCCCGCTGCGCCCCTCTTACCGGGGTAGAGGTTTTATATCTTAGAGTCGCTAGTGGCGTTCCGCTTGACCCGACTTTATTTGGCTCCGGTCTTATCATGCTGGAGTCCCTGTGTTGCCGGTCCTGTCTGGCACCGCTGCAGCCTGACGATGGGCATGATCTCTGCCCTGCGTGTCTTGGAGTGGATCATCTTCGGGAAGCACTCTCCGATGGTGCTTGCTCCAACTGTTCAGTTATGCCCCCCGCTTGGTGGCTTTCGAGGACGCTTCAGACTGGTTGTTTGTGGCGCCTCCAAGTCAATTACTGGCTGGCCAGACTGGGGGCCGAAAGCGGCCGTCCACGGCTACTCAAGGCGGCTCCCCATTTAAGAAAAAGAAGGGGCCCGGAAAGTTAGCGGCGCAAGTGAGAACGCTGACATCTGAACTGGCCCAAATGCGGGCAGTTATCCAGACTCTCCAGACTGATGCCAGTCGGGTGGTGGCACAACGGCAGGAGGGTCATGACACAGCCTCAGCATTTGATGACGTCATATCTGTGGCTGCTTCAGACACTCAGTTCCAGCTGGAGTCTGACCTTCTGAGCTCCAGAGTTTCAGAATCTGACTCATTGGCCTCTGCCGGCTCTCAGGTCGACAGTGATGACACTGTCACAGCGGCTTTACGGACCGCACTTTCTCGCTTAAAGCTGGATGTTCCGCAGGATGAGGCAGCACCCTCTGCACCACCCTGCAGCGTCCCACTTTGCAGTTCCTCCCTCGGAAGAGTACATTAAGGAACTGCATGCCTGTTGGACAGACCCAAAGGCATTTTCGAGGCCTACTTCAGATGGGAGGGTCTTGGCACTGATGCAGGATCCTCAGAAGCTTGGCCTGGGACATATGCCGGCAGTGGAGCCGGCTATTGCCTCCGTCATCGTCCGTCCAGAGGAGACTTAACGGACTAATGCCCGGTGTCCACGACCACAGTGCCGGGTTACAAACGACCTTCTGTGTAAGGCGTATGACATGGGAGCTCGTATCGGTCGCATTGGGAACTCCTTGTCTCATTTGATGCTAGGCCTGTCGGTTTCCCTTGAGACGTGCCGGTGGACCAACCAACACATGGGCTGGTTGACGCCTCCTTGCAGGCTTTCGCCCTCATGTCAAGGGAACTAGGGCGTCTGCTCTCTACATTAGTGCAAGCTCGCCGCCAAGTATGGCTGGCACAGTCTCCGCTCTCTGAGGCCAGTAGGAAGACCTTGAGAGGTGTTCCAGTTCTGACTGGAGAACTATTTGCCCCGGCCGCCCTGGAGGCTCTAGAGCACACGGCCCAGGCTTGCCGTACACGGCAACAGTTGGCGGGGCTTCATAGGCGGGGGTCTCATCGACCGGCTCAGGCTGCCCCTCCCGTTTCTTCACGGAGGTACACACCACCGCCCCATCACTCCCCCGTTCATTGCTCGGACTTGCAACATGCCCCAAGGTTTGCGTTTCGTCCGTCCCGTGCGTCCTGTTCTTCACAACCCGGTTGTCGCCCCCACAAGCCCGTGGGGGGTCGAGGGGCCTCCAGATGAGGTTACAGGGCCGGCGGTTGGACATTTTTCCCCTGGACAGCTGGAGTACTGGACGGCTCACTCCCCAGATATTTGGGTGCTGGCCACGCTGTCCCAAAGATATTGTCTGCAGTTCCGCCGCCGGCCACCTGTTCCTGGTTGGATCCGAATGACTGTTATTCAGGATCCGGCCAAGGCGCAGGTGCTCTCTCAGGAGATTCGCACCTTGCTGGACAAGGGTGCGATAGTTCCTGTGGACTCCCTGCTGGATCCAGGGGGCTTTTATTCCCGATTTTTTTAGTACCCAAGAAGACGGGCGATTTACGCCCAGTTCTGGACCTCAGGGGTCTAAATATGTTCTTAACGGTGCTCCCCTTCAAGATGTTGGCAGTCAGACTGCCAACATCTCCCCAGGCGACTGTTTCACAACAGTAGACCTGAAGGATGCATATTTTCATGTCCCCATTGCATCGCCACATTGGAAGTTTCTCCGCTTTGCTTTTCGGGGAGAACACTTTCAGTTCAGGGTCCTGCCATTCGGGCTATCTCTGTCCCCTTGAGTGTTTACAAGGTGCGTCGCTGCAGCCTTGTCCCCCTTGCAGGCCCAGGGGTTGCGGATTCTGCCCTATCTGGACGACTGGCTCATTTGTGCGTCCAGCCACGAGCAGGCGGTTCAAGATACAGTGCTCAGATCCCTGCAGCCTGTGGAATCTACTACTTCGAGGTGAAGATCATCAGCTAGGGCGTGCAGAGACTGTGCTCAGGCACATGGCCAACTTGCGGCTGCGGGTGAACTTGACAAAGAGCTGCCTGGTGCCGTCACAGGTAGCAACTTTCCTCGTCATGGTCCTCAACTCCCATACAGTGACTGCACGCCCTTCGCCCAAGCGGGTGGACGATATTTTGAGAATGTTGCGGGACTTTCGACAGGGGAATTCTCTTCCCTACTTCTTGTTCCTAAGCCTCTTGGGAAAGCTGACTGCGGCCGCAACGGTGGTTCCTCTGGGGCTGCTGTCTTTGCGCCCCCTTCAGATGTGGCTCAACAGCCTACACCTGGACCCCACACGTCATGATCACAGGCGGCAGCGGCAACCTGTATCTCCCCAATGCCGGGTGTCTCTATGCAGGTGGCGGAACGAGGCTTTTATAACGCAAAGCGTTCCGCTTGGGCCTCTTCCTTCCAGATGGGAGGGTGTGTACACCGACGCATCCCTCCTAGGCTGGGGTGCGACATGGCAGGCACGGATGGTGCAAGGGTCATGGTCCCAGAGGCAGAGCAGGCTACACATCAATGTGCTGGAGTTCTTGGCTGTCGAGCTAGCGCTGCGCCATTTCTTGCCACACCTGCGCGCCCGTCATGTCATGGTACGGTCCGACAACACCAGTGTGGTTTTTCACATAAATCACCAGGGCGGCACTGGGTGGGTGACCCTGTTCAGGATTGCACAACGGGTTCTGACTTGGGCTACCCGGCGTCTTGCCAGTCTGAGCGCTGTTCACATTCCTGGGGTTCGGAATGTGTCCGCGGACTTCCTGTCTCGCCATCAGCCGCTGCCGGGGGACTGGCAGCTTCACCCGGAGGTGGTGAGGGACATTTGGGAGACCTTCGGCAGGGCACAGGTGGATCTTTTTGCCTCCTGCGACGCGACACACTGCCCTCTGTGGTTCTCGCTGGCGGACAGGGCCAACCCACTGGGTCAGGACGATGCTCTATGCATTTCCCCCTGATTCATCAGACGCTTCTCCGGGTCCTTCAGGAGGGCCACAGTCTCCTGCTAGTGGCCCCGTTTTGGCCGGGGAGGACATGGTTTCCTCTGCTGCGCAGGCTCTGCTGCGGCACAGCGAGACGTCTCCCCCCAGGCGGGATCTCCTCTCTCAACTAGGGGGTCAGATTCTGCACCCCAATCTCGAGCGCCTGAAGCTCTGGGTATGGCCGCTGCAGGGCCCGGCCTGACCTTCTCGAGGTACCCAGGAGAGATTGGGAACACAATAAGCAATGCTCGTGTAGCATGTGTGTCACAAGTTTACAAGTGGATAAATACAGGTAACAATGTGTTGTTATTGGGCTAGATCAGAAGTGCTAGATGCGGCTCTCGGAACAGAGTGAGTAGGAGACAATAATTACGTGTGCAGGTACCATATATTGAGTTGACATATAAACATAATAATATACAAGAATGGCCATTCATTACTATTTACAAGATAGGGATAGAAGAAGATATGTACATCGTAAAGTTCAATCTCAAAAAATCATCCACGTAGGACAGTTTACAAAGTGTCCTCAGCGTGTGTCACGCTGAATTGTAAAGTGCAGTGTGGTTTCAAATTGTTCATTAAGCAACAGTACAATGTTCTTTGGAAAGTTCTAAAAGGGTGGCTACAGGAGCCTCCTACCGGCCCGACCAGAGCAGGTGGAGTCCTTGTGGAGTCCGGGCTTGTGAAGCTTTAGGCAGTCTGGATCAGTTTGACTCTTTCCTAGCTCGCCATCCAATCTGGCCAGTTTCGACGTTAATATATGATCTAAATAAGATGATCTGGGTCCAGTAGTCGACTCCTGTAGCGCAAACCGAATTCCCCGACCGGCATTTCCCGAGCCGCAACTCATTTCCTGTTTATGTGCCGACGATTGGCGGCGCAGCGCCACGTGACCGGCTGACGCACGGCGCAACAGCTTGATGACGTAATGAGCCGAAAGAGAGAGTGCGAGGAGCGCGCAAACGGGAGATCCGCATTTCTCACCTGGGTTACACCCTCCCCCTTTTAGATCATGCAACTCCCGATGCATAACTAAATGTCTTGAATTTGCGACTGTGAAAATTTGGTTGCTATAGGGGTTGTAAGTACTTCACTATAAGCGTCAATTAACCCGTGGAAAAGTGTTTGCACAACTGATATAAGTGGATTACCTAAGGTTGCGTATTGTAAGCGCGAAGGTGGTTTACGCTGTCGGGTAGGACGCTGGACCGATGGTTCAGACTCATCTACAAATGAATTTGCCGATTCCACAACTGGTTCAAGTTGGCTGAGTAAAGAATCATTAGGGTGAGGTGATATCCCTGCTTGGCCAAGGGGCTCCAGCTCTTCAGGTAAATGTTCATGCATAGAGTCGTCCGTCACAGGTAGGGACACTTCAAGAGCTTCTTCCGGCAAGCAGGTTTCTGAGGTTTCGGCGGGTTCAGAACTGACTATAGTCAACGGTACATTATTGGCAGCATTGGGTAAAGGCTGGTTACAACTGGCTTGTTCTGGTTCTGTACGGTTGATATGGAAGGTTGCTGGCTCCACATAAAATGGACGCACCTCCCGCTCATCCTCCTCCTCATTCAAGCAATCATCAATAGTCTCATCCCACGCCGGTTTCTGGCTTCAGGTCAAAGGCCGTCGTGATGGTTCGAGCAATGGATCTGAATCGTCAGCAGCCGGAAGGAAAGGACATGGAAGAAGCAGATCTCTGTGAAGTGTACGAGTTGGTCTGTCAGGTTTATTCTCTGGACGCAGGGTGTACACTGGTAAATCACCAGCACGTCCCAGCACTACGTATACATCCTTCTCCCACTTGTCCTCAAGTTTATGCTTCCCCCGCAGTCTCACATTTCGAACCAGCACTCGATCCCCTTCCTCTAAACTGGACGGAGTGACTCGCTGGTCGAAACGGCTTTTGTTTCTTTCTCCAGATTTGGCTGCGTTCTTTGATGCTATTTGGAAGCCCTCCTCCATACGAGATCTCAATGCTGCAACATATTGGGAATACGTTCTGGAATTATTCTCCCGCAACGGCAATCCAAACGCCAAATCTACTGGAAGCCGTGGTGCTCGACCGAACATCAACTCATAAGGTGCAAACCCTGTAACATCATTTCTCGTGCAATTGTATGCATGCACCAAGGGCTTTACATAGTCCTTCCATTTAGTTTTTTGCTTTGGTTGCAATGTTCCAAGCATGCTGAGTAACGTGCGATTGAACCGTTCCACAGGGTTTCCCCGAGGATGATATGGAGTTGTTCATGTTTTTATGATTCCAGCGAGTTGGCAAAGATCTTTTATGAGTTTTGATTCAAAGTCAGGTCCTTGATCAGTATGAAGACGTTCTGGAATCCCGTAGACAATAATTATGTTTTCCCATAAAACTCTCGCCACTGTTCTTGCTTTTTGATTGGCGGTTGGTACTGCTACTGCAAATTTTGTAAAATGATCGGTGAAAACCAGAATATCCTCAGTGTTACTTTGGTCTGGTTCCAGCGATAAGTAATCCATGCAAAGTAGCTCCAAAGGACGGGTAGTTTTGATGTTAACCATGGGTGCAGAACGTTCCGGAAGTGCCTTGCGCCTCACACACCGGGAACAGGTTTTGATTTTCATTTCCACGTCAGCAGACATACGCGGCCAGAAAAACCTTGAGCGAACCAAATCCAAAGTCCTCTCAATTCCCAAGTGGCCCATATCATCATGGAGGCTTGACAAGACTGTAGCCCTTAAGTCCTCAGGTAAAACCAACTGATAGGAAAGCTGTTCTGAATCCTTCCTTCTCCAATATAAAATTTCTTCTTGTAATTCCAACCGATTTAGTTCTCTCAACAAGAGTGCAAGATCTGGAAGTTCATGCCGTGTTGTCGGAGGAACAGTTTCACCAGTTTCCAATTGATGAATAACTTCCTTTATGATTGGGTCAGCTCTTTGTTTCTCTTTGAGGTCCTGTCGAGAAAGAGGGGAAAGTACGGGCAGTCCATGTTTATTTTCGTCTGCATAGCAGTCGGGAATAGCTCTCGATGACACACCCAAGGATTCCACTACAGCAACCACAGTATCTGGTGGAATGATCGGGAGGCTTCTCACAAGGCAACTGTGACAGATGGCGGAGACGATGGTGGAATCAATCTCTACGTCAGATGGAGACCAGGAATGCTCTTGTGTGAAACGATGGATAAGGTCCATGTCCTCCTGCTCCTGATTGTCAGTAGAATGATCATGCAAACGGCGAGATAAACCATCGGCGTCTTGGTTCTTCTTGCCGGCTCTATATTGAAGTTTAAATGTGTATGTTGAAAGGGCAGCAACCCATCTGTGACTAGCAGCGTCCAACTTTGCTGATGTTAAGAGGTAAGTTAACGGGTTGTTATCAGTCACAACGACGAAGCTGGCCCCATACAGGAAATTGTGGAATTTTTCGGTGACGCTCCACTTGAGGGCAAGGAATTCCAGTTTGTGTGCCGGGTACCTCGACTCGCTAGCTGCCAACCCTCGGCTAGCATAAGCAATAACCCTCAGTTCTCCCCGCAGCTCCTGATACAACGCAGCCCCAAGGCCAGTAGCACTGGCATCGGTGTTGAGCATATATGGCAGCTCTGGATCCGCAAAGCCAAGGATTGGGGGACTTGTTAGTTTTCCAATTAAGGACTCAAAGGCCAGCTGGCATGCGGAGGACCACCGCTCACCAAAAGGCTTCCTTAAGTCTAGAGAGTTCGAAGTGTTCTTTGGTTGACGCTTGGACGGAGGAGTTAAACCTTGTGTGAGATTATTCAGTGGTTTAGCAATGCCGGCATATCCTTTGATGAATCTCTTATAATATCCGGCAAATCCCAGAAATGACTTGAGTTCCTTCAGTGTTGTAGGAACTGGCCATGACTTCAAGGCTGAAATTTTATCTGGATCCGTTTCAACTCCTCTCTCCGAAACAACGTGTCCCAGGTAACGCACGGATGTCTGGAAAAATTTGCATTTTTCTGGAGAAAGTTTTAGTCCATACTCCTTCAACCGTTGTAGTACCCGCAGCAACCGTTCTTCATGCTCTTCCAAGGAGTGGGAAAAAACAATAATGTCATCAAGGAAGACTAAAGCTTCCTTTAAATGGAGATCTCCCATGCACCGCTCCATTAATCGCTGGAAGGTGCTGGGCGCATTTGTCACACCTTGGGGCATCCTGTTAAACTCCCAAATTCCAGTCGGAGTAACAAAAGCAGTTTTGGCTTTGTCAGACTCCTCCATCTCGATTTGATAATATCCCGATTTTAAATCCAAGACACTGAACCATTTTGAACCAGTCAAGGCAGATAATGACTCCTCCAAATCGGGTAAAGCATAAGCGTCTTTGACTGTTTGCAGGTTCAGCTTCCGGTAATCAATGCATAGTCGAATAGTGCCGTTTTTCTTTCGGACAACAACAATTGGTGAAGCAAATGGAGACTCCGATTCACGTATGACACCAGCCTCCAGAAGCTCCCTTAAATGTTGCCTCACAGCCTCAATGTCCTGGGGGTGAATAGGTCTGGGTCTATGCTTGAATGGAGTTATGTTGCTTAGGTTGATTCGATGTTTTATTTTGTCTGTATGGCCGAAATCCAAATCGTGATGTGAAAAGACATCTGAAATTTCATGCAATTTGTTAATCATTTTTTCCTTCCAGTCCGGAGGAATAGGAGATTCTCCAAAATCCAAGTTGAGAAAATGAGTGTGAATGTCAGGTGTCAAATGATTAGTTGCCACGCTATGCGAGAAGATTTGAGGAGACAAAGACAGCATAGCAATGGTACTGTAGGGCTGAATATGTATATTGTGTTCAGTCTCATTTGTTAAGATAACTGGAATCTTTGAGTTCGATTGGCTTGGGAGCTTTATGAGAGAGTTCTGTACACAGAGCCCACCTGGCAAGGGTGAGGCTGGATGCTCCACAAGCGCCCACTGACTGGAAGTTGGTTCACTGCTTATATGGATTGACCCATCAACAACCATGGTCTGCCCAGCTAAAACCAGAAAAGGGGTCTTGCTGGCTAAACGCACCACTCCATCACTACCTCTCTCCTGGTGCTGATGCCGGATCTGCAGTAACTTCAGGACTGCGCAATATCCTGGTGCAGATGGATGGAAACTAGGCATCTGGCTTTGCAAATAGTGATTGTACATTGATTCGAGGGTGTTCATGCCAATTAGCACCAGTGAGGAGGAATCTTGGTGAACATCAGGAACCACAAGTGCTAGGGTGACTACAGCAATATCAACTCCCAGGAACTCACTTGGAAAAGTCAGTGTTACTTCAATGTACCCAAGATGGGGAACTGTTTGGCCAGCAGCTCCTTCCACATGCAACAAATCATGGAGAGGCTTCACAGGTTGCTCGGCAAAATAAGAATTATAAACGGATACAGGGATTGTTGTGACTTGGCAACCTGTATCCAAAAGACAGTAAAGTTCATGACCAGACACTTTCACACTGGTTGTGCATTTGGATCCAACTAAACCCTGAGGTAAGCGTGATGGCTCAGCCTGAGCGGGTTGATTTAGCCGGTTGCAGGTTACTCTGTTCTTTCTTATGGGACATTGTTGGTCCGCAGTAGTTCCAGTTCGCCCCGTAACTGAAACTGGTTCTAGTTTAAAGTCTGTTGAGATGACGGATTGAATCTCTGCCATCTTTGTTGTTTCTCAGTAAATTGTCTTTTCTTCGCTCCAACAAGGCTGGAGTTTGGGGAATTGACACATTGAGGTTTGATATGACCATCTTCACCACACCGATAGCAATAGCCAGGCTTGGGTGCAGAAGACGGGTTCTTTGATGGCTTGGCCGCCCTCTGACCCTCACCTGTCTGACTGCGAGGTGTGGCCTTTGGAACATACTGGTTCGGATTTGACTGGACGGCGGTGAGGGCGGCCAGCTGCTTCTGAATGTCCGCAAGCTGCTGGGCAAGTTTTTGTGTTACAGTAGTGAGTGTAGCAATTTCTACTTTCTCCCCAATATCGGTGAAGGCATACTGGGCTTGATGGATGGCTCGGGGTCTTCCAGCGCCCAGATGTTGCTTCATACGGCACGTTTTGGCAGCCTCACGATCTTCCTCCGTCCGGAGCAACAATAATAATTCTGCAAAAGATGGGGGATTAAATTTGCGTTGTTTTAGTTGAAGGTCTGAAATTAGCGAATTGTCCCAACAACCCCGGCAGAATTGAGTCAGCAAATGTCTATCATTGTCCTTGCCTGACACTCCTCCACGTTTAACAGCCAGATATAAAGCTATTTGGAGACGCTGCAAATAGGTGGACGCCTTCTCCCCAGCATCCTGGAACGTGTCCATAAACTTGGCGTATAGTTCATCGCCATCTTGAACTGTACCGTAGGCTGAATCGAGTGTCTGCAAATAAATGTCTGGAAGTGTGTCGGGTTTCAGATGTTTGACCATGTCAGCAGCAGGTGGTAACAGGCTGTCAAAGATCCTGCGTGATCGTTGAAGATCTGACACAGCGGGGTCCTTCATCAGTAGCTCGACTCCAGAACGCCAAGTGTCATAGTCAGATTCAACTTGAGGTCTGGGTGTTCTTCCTGAGAAAGATCTGAGACGTTGGGAACTGAAGCTCATACTATTATCGTCATTCTTAACAATATGTTCGACAACATAACGCTGAACTTCAGGAGGATTGAGACTGGCGTGTGACAAATCTGGCTGAGAGAATCATGCTGAGTGTCGGCTGGTATGCGACGGCTCCAACTTTGGCACTGCATCCGGATGTTGGGCTGCAGGACCATGTTCCAGCTGATGAACTGAAGGGACGGCAACTGGTGGCACTGGGTGATCCTTAACTGCAGGCTGAAGCCCTGTGACGGTTTGGCCAAGTAGAGACATCACCCCGTTCAAAACGATAGTAAAATCCTGACCAGTTACTTTAGCCACTTTTTGCAACTCTGACAAATCACTTTCGGTTTTTACTCTCCCAACCTCTTCTGCGCACACGGTAGCCAAATCTAAAATCTCAAACGTTACTTTATCAAGCTCACATACATAAGTATACGGTAACATACTACGCAAATCAATCAAACTCTCTCCCGAGGTATACTCGACAACGATGGAATCAGAAAAATAGAATCCAATTCAACAATAATCTCTGTTTTAGAAACTGAACCGTAACGTTTTAAGAAATCTACAACTTCGTCATCCGTTTCATTATGTGTAGCGTACTGAACCAAAACCGAATTTGGGATCTTTATGCCTTTTTTCTCAAATATGTCCATTGTCAGTTAATCAATACAAATACACCAGAATTATGTCTCTCTGTACTCTGCTCCTGGCTAGCTCGCCAAGGATATGTAGCATGTGTGTCACAAGTTTACAAGTGGATAAATACAGGTAACAATGTGTTGTTATTGGGCTAGATCAGAAGTGCTAGATGCATGCATGCATGCATTGTAAAGTTCAATCTCAAAAAATCATCCACGTAGGACAGTTCACAAAGTGTCCTCAGCGTGTGTCACGCTGAATTGTAAAGTGCAGTGTGGTTTCAAATTGTTCATTAAGCAGCAGTACAATGTTCTTTGGAAAGTTCTAAAAGGGTGGCTACAGGAGCCTCCTACCGGCCCGACCAGAGCAGGTGGAGTCCTTGTGGAGTCCGGGTTTGTGAAGCTTTAGGCAGTCTGGATCAGTTTGACTCTTTCCTAGCTCGCCATCCAATCTGGCCAGTTTCAACGTTAATATATGATCTAAATAAGATGATCTGGGTCCAGTAGTCGACTCCTGTAGCGCAAACCGAATTCCCCGACCGGCATTTCCCGAGCCGCAACTCATTTCCTGTTTATATGCCGACAATTGGCGGCGCAGCGCCACGTGACCGGCTGACGCACGGCGCAACAGCGTGATGACGTAATGAGCCAAAAGAGAGAGTGCAAGGAGCGCGCAAACGGGAGATCCGCATTTCTCACCTGGGTTACACTCGTGCTCAGTCTACCCGTCTTCTGTATTCCTGCAAGTGGAAACTGTTTGATGCCTGGTGTCGCAAAAGCGGTGAGGATCCAGTGCATTGTGCTGTGTCAACGGTGCTCGCTTTCCTGCAGGAGCTACTTGGCCAGGGGCGCTCTCCATCTACCCTGAAGGTATACATTGCCGCAATTTCTGGTTGGCATGTGGGGTGGAATGGTTTCTCGGTCGGCCGTAACCAAGATATTTCCCTTTTTCTAAAGGGTGCCTGGCGTTTGCGTCCGCCCGCCCGCCCGTTCTGTGGTCCCGGCATGGGACCTGTCCCTGGTGCTGGAAGCGTTGCGATCCCCTACATTTGAGCCTCTGTCACAGGTTGACCTTAAATGGCTGTCAATGAAGATGGCATTCCTTCTGGCGATGGCCTTGGCGAAACGGGTGAGTGAGCTCCAGGCTTTGTCCGTGGCAGACTCCTATTTTCTTTGGCACACCGACAACTCTGGGGTTTCCCTTTGGCCGAATATGGATTTCGTTCCAAAGGTGATTTTGTCGGTGGAGCACAACCGGCAACTACAACCGGCACGTTTTGGTGCGGGATCTGCCGCCAAACAGCTGTATCCTGTCCGTGCAACAGCATTGATACGCAAATCTGAGAGCCTGTTTGTTTGTTTCACCGGCTCGCGCAAAGGCCAGGCTCTGTCCAAACAGCGTCTCGCGCGCTGGATTGTTGATGTTATCACGGAAGCCTATGCTCGACGGGGTCGACCGTTGCCTTCCGAGGTGAGGTGCCACTCCACAAGGGGGCTCTCAACTTCTTGGGCCGCTATGAACGGGGTGTCCTTGGACGTGATCCGTGCGGCGGCCTCTTGGACATCCCCGAATACCTTTGCAAGATTCTACAGAGTGAATGTGGTTTCCCTACAACCGCTGGAAGAAGTTCTCCGGCAACACTCTTCTGCGTCGTGAGGTATGGTTTTGTCTATTCCTCGGGACCCTACTGGTATTTGTCATCCAGTGCTTCATGCTCACCACCGGCGGTCAGTAGGGATGAAATAGAACGAAAGTTACGACTGTAACTACGGTTCTATGAATCCTGTATGACCGCCAGAGCATCCGGTCCCTCGGAATTCTCGTGCTTTGCGAGAAGGTTTCTAGGGACTGAGCTCCCGGTGTCACGTGACTATATAGACTCACGTGAGCCACCGGGCATCAAAGGTGACCTTTTTGTTATTAATTCTCGACCTGTGTATGCGCAAGGATGATCATCCAGTGCTTTATGCACCGCCTCTGGCGGTCATCCGGGATTCATATAACCGTAGTTACAGTCGTAACTTTCGATTTGGTTTTCCATCTGGATCACTAAGCATGGACAAAATGTATGATTCATGTCAGCAAAATTGTTAAATTGAATCAATAGAAATTAAGGTTTTGAGATTTCTGTCATGTCTTTTTGATTTTAAAGCAAGATTGTAAAAGATAATCACGGAACATACTCTTTGTTCCGACATTTTTGACGGATATTGCATTAAGTGGGACATGTGGACATGGTTGTCATCCCCTGGATTTCAGAACTATGTACAAGGGCCTTAAAACTCCTGCCATAGAAACATTACATGGATATATCTTTGGAGCATACTACTGGCAACACAGAAAATGGCCCACACAAAAAATGGATGTCACAATCTACATTTACAATCAAGAACTGGACTGACATTATAATAGACATACAGAAGATGGAAAAAAAAGTCAATCACATTTTGACTTAATTAGGAAATGGACAAATTTAACAGACTGTGGACTAGCTGGGACCTTTGAGTTTAAGGTGTCGTGTTTTATTTTGTATCTTTGATTTATCTGTGCTACTTGTATTATTTTTGTTTTGTTTACTGCTCTCTGACCATGTTCTATATTTTGTTTTTATGTTCTAAAAATGGAAGAAGAAAAAAAAGAAAAGAAAGTCCTATTATTTTGTGTTAAAATGTGTGTGATGTCATTGTGGTATTGAATATTGACCCTTAGTATTGAAACAGTCTTCAGAAAATAAGCATTTACTCTACACGTTGGAGACCGGGGTTTGCATTATAGTTTGTTTTTTTCTTACTTCTGTGCCACCCCACGCTAATGAAGTCAAGTCTGTTTTGCTCCAGTATAGATCTATCTGACCAACCGTCTGAAAACCAGGAAGTCATTTTGAGTTATTCACAGATTCTGAAAGTGCAGATTCAAAGCTATCCAATGATGTCTCACTGATAATATTTGAATAAGTTGTGGTCATTTGAAAGTAAAGTAAAGGTTTACAGAGAAAAAGGCCTCTAAAGATTCTCACCTGGCATGATATGTACATAATGAAATATAAGGTATAAAGTTATGTAGTGCAATAGGAAGTGGTGATATGTACATCATAAAAATGTATTAACCTGTTACGCAGGTGGATGGTAACAGTATTGGTAACAGTGATGATATATTCTCTTACATTATCACTTTTATTTCCGTGGTCAATACCAGCAAGTTATACATCATTTTAAAGCTATTGGCTTATTGCCAATAGTTTGGGAGAAAGTCTCAACTTTTACAAACGCATGTCCTGTTTGCTGTTTATAACGGACGAAACGGCTTTGATTCTGTACATTCTTAAAGTTTTCCAATTTCGAGATATTGTCAAGTAAACAAAGCTTTCTTCTCTGACGATATTCAGGATTAAGGCTCGTCCGGCGCATTTCTCCGTCCATAACAAATGACCTGTTTGACTTATAAGATGATGTTTGGCATCGATCTTTTCTTCAGACTGTTACCTACAGAATGAGACCATCCATCCATTTTTTCTGTCCACGGGTTTGTTCTCTACAGCCGTCAGAGGAAAAAAATGCGCAGCTTCCGACGCGCAAAGCTGACTTGTTTTTAGCCACATAGCTAACGTTAGCAGTGACATATTATTCTAGCCAATAAGAATAGCTTTAGAATGGTGGGCGGGACTTAGGGGTCCCACACACAGAATCCTCTGTATTCACGTGCGTAACGGCTGTAAAGAGACAGATTTTTGTGCAGGAGGTGACTAGATTTTACGCATAATGTTTTCTGATTTCATTAGCTTTTTGGAAGCGCATTTTGTTAGATATACCTTAATATTGTACCAATACAAAAATAAAATACAAATATTATTATAATTTTTTTTCACCTCTATATGGGAAATTCATGGGTAAACTCATATTTACACATTTTCACATACATTGTTTGTAGCAGTTATAAGGGGTATTAGTGGCCTACAAAAACATCAAAATGTATGTTTTATGATCATAGAGTAGCTAAAATTGTAATAAAACAGTTTGGCACAGTTGGCACATATTTGGATCAGATGTGATGTCTTTTGCCTCGTCAGCACAGAAAGGCCTGATTTTTTCATGCAGATAGGTCTGCCTGTCAATGTTCAGTCCAGATGGGACCAGGACATGGAGATTGTCAACCGGAGGCAGAACGGCTGAATTGCGCAGTAGCTGAAATTCCACAGGTTCTGCTTCACAGTGACTTTTTGCAAGCACCACACCTGGTCTCTTGGCATCATAACTGTAAACAAATAACAGGACATTTAAGAAATGGCAAACTATTTCACATAAAACACCCTGATCATTAACCAATTATTTGTAATATGAACACAATGTGAGAGTTTCAATATAAATACCTGAAGTGCAGATAACTCTTGATCTTTGGAAGCCGTCTGAAGAAGGGACTCAGATGCTTCTGCCAGTCCAAGTTCTTGACAAACACTTTGCCATCCGCCGTTCCAACAAGCTGTGGGATATAGAGGTGAGACTCATGAGAGCTGTTTTCCACTCCCTGATGACAAGGGCGACAATGTAAAAAAAATGAGCAGCACTGAAGTTTTGCCAGACTAATGTTTACACATTGCAGTAGTCAAATAATATAAACTAACCTCAGCGATGTCTTCCAAAGTGTCAACCCTGGTCTTCATGTATGCTCGCTTGATAAGTCCAAAGCCGCAATCAGGGGAGAATTTGGTGTGGCCAGCAATGAGAAAGTGGATGTCCATTGTGTGGTGAAGCTTGTGTCCAACACGCCAGGCAGCACCACAACATGTAAGTGTTTTTGTTTTGGCCACTGCAGTTGTCACAATGAAGATCCACATATTTTTTTCCAACACCGAAGTTGTTGAAGAAATGATGCATGTAGCTTATGACTTCATTGCTTCCCTTAATTGACGACATGCCTTCGTCAATCAGGATTGACCTGCTTCTGCATCCCTTCACAGGAGACACCAAAAAGGCCACATTTTCGTGGAGTCAGGAAATACAATGGCCCCGGCTGCAGAGGGTTTGAGGGAAAGTGTATCAGTAGAAGAGAGATTTAGACTTATTCTCTAAGCACTTTATTGTACAGTAACCAAATCGCCATTCAAGGGACATTTAATAAAGTGTAGTGAAGTAAATGATGAGTGATAAATAGTACCTGCTGTGCAAAGTGGAAGCTGTAATGCATCCTGATGTCTTTGCTTGCTGACGGTGAGGGTCCGAAAGACAGCACATTAGATTCTGTTGTCAGTCTGCAGGCAGCAATCAAAGTGTTGCAAAAAGTCCTCTCATTTTGCACAAGGGCAAGATGATGCACTTGCTTCTGGACAACTTCAGATTTTCTACATTTGCACTTCGTATCAGCTGCTCGTTGTTGCTCTGACACTGCCAACAGAGATCTGTGCGCGGCCTGCAGCTTCTGATGTGTGGGAGAAGCTGTTTCCACAGTGATCTGAAGCTTGATTTCCAAACTGCAGGCTCACCTAAAAAACAGATGTTGCTTATGGTTAATTATACTTTAATTGCTAATCATTAAATTGTGAAAATCACCAAAATAATGTTTTACACTTACTAAGCCCCTTAACAGACTTCACGTAGAGACGCCAAACTGAGGCCTTAGTCACATGGGTTGGGAGCAACTTCACATGCCAGTCCTTATGGCCAGGATGTCAAAACGGCAGCATGATGGAAGGATCTTCTGCATAGTTGTTGATAAAATCCACAACGGTGTGGATGACTTGATGGTTGATAAACCCGGCTGTATGTGGCTGTGGCTGTGCACGCTTCTTCCTCAACCGTGGTCTCGCTCCATTTTCCTCATAGTTTGATTATATCAGTCAGCGTGTCTTTGCCAATTCTGAAAAGGGAAACAAAGAAGGTTTAGGGTAGTGCTAACAGTTTCATGAGAGTTTGTGATGCAAATTATTTAGCAACTAGCCGTCACATTCAATTCAACGCCGAAAACATGCCGCAGAAGCCTAGCCAAGCCTGGCTCCGAACAGGAATAGAAAACATGATCTACTTACGCCATGATGAGCTGTAAAGTATTTCTGCAGACTTCATTCCCTCCGATGATATAGCTGGTCCTGGCAGACGTTCGCTTTGTTTGGGGCTTTTTTGTAGAAGTCGTCATCTCTGAAGTACGTCTGTTTACCTCGATATGTCCATCTTCAATGCTTCACGCTGCAAACAACCAGGGCGTGGCTGCCCTGCATAAGTAGCCATCTGCTCGCAGCCCATTGGCTGACTACAATAACACAGCCTGCTGCTGCATTTCAAGTAACACCCCCAAAAGTCCTGACAGAGAAGGCTGAAAACTAGCGATTTTTCACAGCTTAATGTATGCTTTTAATGCTGCCTATGCAGTTATCTGATACATGGAGGGGCTACTTCATGATTTCAACCGGCACATTCTGCAAAAAACGAAAATCACTAATTTGGGGGAAAAAAGCTAAAACCCTTTTTTTCTCTGTTCCGTCTGCACCGACTTGTTGCTGGTTTTACCGCAGCGAGGTACAAATTGTAAAAGCAGCTCTGCATCTATTTTTTTTTAATTAAGTGCAAATATATTTTTTTAGCTCTACATCTAATCATAAAGTTTTATTCTCTGCAAAACAAGAAGTGCGCTCGTAGCGTGCATGTTGTTGTAAAGCTCACTCTGGCCTCTGAAAGTTTTGAAAAGCGCTCATTGCGGTGAATAATTATGATGCTCAGAATGTCTAAGTGACAAATAGGCTACATGTGGACAGCTGCAAAGAGTTTTAAAATAAATAGTTCCATTTGAGCTAGTTATGTTTTTAAGACTGTAAAACTCATAAAAAATGTAATTTTGTTAAATTTACTTTTTGTTTTTCATTAGACTAATTATTTCTGAGTGCAAGGATAAGCCCAGCGCCCTCCTCGTCACCGCTGGGACAGAACACAGCTTCAAAAACATGTTTCACATGTTTCCCAAGATTGATTCTCCACTCTGCAGCTGATCTGACTGTAGAGCCACTGTGACATGAGCATGAGGTTAGCAGCAGCAGCAGCAGCAGCGGCAGCGGCGGAACCAGCAGCAGCAGCAGCACCAGCAGCACCAGCACCACCAGCAGCAGCAGCAGCACCAGCAGCAGCACCAGCAGCAGCAGCAGCAGCAGCACCAGCAGCAGCAGCACCAGCACCACCAGCACCACCAGCAGCAGCAGCAGCACCAGCAGCAGCACCAGCAGCAGCAGCACCAGCACCAGCAGCAGCAGCACCAGCACCAGCAGCAGCAGCACCAGCAGCAGCAGCAGCACCTGCAGCAGCAGCAGCAGCAGCACCAGCAGCAGCAGCACCAGCACCACCAGCACCACCAGCAGCAGCAGCAGCACCAGCAGCAGCAGCAGCAGCAGCACCAGCAGCAGCAGCACCAGCACCACCAGCACCACCAGCAGCAGCAGCAGCACCAGCAGCAGCACCAGCAGCAGCAGCACCAGCACCAGCAGCAGCAGCACCAGCACCAGCAGCAGCAGCACCAGCAGCAGCAGCAGCACCTGCAGCAGCAGCAGCAGCAGCACCAGCAGCAGCAGCACCAGCACCACCAGCACCACCAGCAGCAGCAGCAGCAGCAGCAGCAGCACCACCAGCAGCACCACCAGCAGCAGCAGCAGCACCAGCAGCAGCAGCAGCACCTGCAGCACCACCAGCAGCAGCAGCACAGATCATGAACAGCTGCACGAAGAGAAAAATAGACAAAATAATAGGCTATAAAAAAGGTGTGAAGTTCGCGTGTGGCTTGAAATAGGTTTCCATATGGCAACAGCTTCATCAATCCATATTTTTACTTCTGTATTTCACCCGCTACCCTCACCCATCACAGGGGGGCGCTGCTAATGCTGTCCTATGCATCTAAATATTACATTAAATCCCTTGGATGTAATTTATTTTTTAAACATGGGGATATTTTATGTTTCGAAATAACATGCCCCCTCCTTTTGTTCACTTGGTTCAGTCCATGTGCGCAATACGTTCGCTGCTTCCTCTGCCACTTTTGTATAAAATAAATATTATATATAACTGACATAATTATAATAGGTCCACTTATTTTTTACTATTTATCAATTTATTATATTGACACTATATATATACACACTGGACTCTACAATGCTGCGATGTGATTGGCTGATGGGCGTTACATGCAACGTCAGTCAGCGACTGAGTCACGACTGATCTCACACATCGTGATGCACGGGCAGGGTGTGTTTGGAGAGGGAGAGAGGAAGAGAGAGAGGAAGGGGGAGGAAGAGAGGGGGAGAGAGGAAGAGAGGAGAGTGAGAGGAAGAGAGAGAAGAGGAGAGGGAGAGAGAAGAAGAGAGGAGAGAGAGGAAGAGAGGAGAGAGAGAGAGAGAAGAAGAGAGGGAGAGAGAGGAAGAGAGAGGAAGAGAGAGAAGAGGAGAGGGAGAGAGAAGAGAGGAAGGGGGAGGGAGAGAGGGGGAGAGAGGAAGAGAGGAGAGAGAGAGAGAGAGAGAGAGAGAGAGGAAGGGGGAGGAAGAGAGGGGGAGAGAGGAAGAGAGGAGAGAGAGAGAGAGAGAGAGAGAGGAAGAGAGAGAAGAGGAGAGAGAAGAGGAGAGGGAGAGAGAGAGAAGAGAGGAAGGGGGAGGGAGAGAGGGGGAGAGAGGAAGAGAGGAGAGCGAGAGGAAGAGAGAGAAGAGGAGAGGGAGAGAGAGAGAGAAGAGAGGAAGGGGGAGGGAGAGAGGGGGAGAGAGGAAGAGAGGAGAGAGAGAGGAAGAGAGAGAAGAGGAGAGGGAGAAAGAGAGAGAAGAGGAGAGGGAGAGAGAGGAAGAGAGGAGAGAGAGAGAAGAAGAGAGGGAGAGAGAGGAAGAGAGAGGAAGAGAGAGAAGAAGAGAGGGAGAGAGAGGAAGAGAGAGAGAGAAAGAGGAAGAGAGGAGAGAGAGAGAGAGGAAGAGAGAGAAGAGAGAGAAGAAGAGAGGGGGAGAGAGGAAGAGAGGAGAGAGAGAGAGAGAGAGGAAGAGAGAGAGAGAAAGGGGGAGGAAGAGAGGGGGAGAGAGGAAGAGAGGAGAGTGAGAGGAAGAGAGAGAAGAGGAGAGGGAGAGAGAGGAAGAGAGGAGAGAGAGAGAGAGGAAGAGAGAGAAGAGAGAGAAGAAGAGAGGGAGAGAGAGGAAGAGAGGGGGAGAGAGAGAGAGAGGAGCAAAAGGAAGAGAGAGTGCGAGGGAGAGAAGTAGAGGGAGGGGGAGAGAGAGAGGAAGAAGTAGAGAGAGAGCGGGGACACAAAGGAAAGACACAAACTCCCAGTTCATCTGAAAGAGTTTCTTAAACCTGCTCATCTCTGACACACTGAGGCTGCTCTGCTCGTTCTGTGTGAATGAGGCCGAACACTGTTCACTCCAGAGTTTCATGTCAGAGGTTCTGGTCCGGATGAGACGGCGTTTGGGTCCGGATCGGGACCGGAGTCCGTCAGTTAGAGACCTGGGGCATAGACCTCACTCCCTCACCTGCTGCTAACACTACCGGGCTGGTGTAAATGTTATGCTTCATATCCTTCATTCAGACGTGTTACGCACACACCTGTCCCAGGTTAGGAGCACTAACATGACAGACTCATGACTTTCAAACAGCAGCATTAACGGTCTCTTTGTAAAATAAGTTCAATACCTGGAGAGTGTTGAGAGTGCAGTTTCTTTTCATCGTCAAGTCGTTTCTTCTTTTGTTTTTCGGCACCGGGGGGATATATTCTTCTGGACATGAGGACCACGTTCTCTTGTGTTTATGTCTTGCTCTCATTCTGATTGGTCAATTAAGTTGACCAATTAAGTTGACCAATTAAGTTGACCAATCAGGGCAGGTCTGGTGCCTTGGTTACCAGGTTGTAATTTCAAATAAATGCGATTTGTGCGTTATATGTTACCGCTGTGTGCGCTGCCGCGCTAGCAGCGCTACTATGCTAGTGGCGCACGCTTATTATTATTATTTTGTCGCTTTGTAATGGCGTTTTTGACCCCCTGAATGTCGAAGAAAAGTCTCACATCGGGGTCTATACACAATCGGCTCAGCAAAAAATGCAATCATTTGAAGATTGCAAGATAGTTTAATGCGACTCGATTCTACAGCGCAGCCTAGAGCAAAAGTGAGAAGCTTCAAATTTGGAGCAGTGATTGAGCTCCCAGTGACGACTAAAAGACACTTCGCTGTATGGCGCACACAAGGAAGTTGGCCATTTTGGATTGAACGGGCGCCGCCACATTTTACTTTTATTTTTCAAAAAGTACTGGTCTTAGGGTTTTGTCTGATTGAGCTCAAAACAACACTTTCTTAACTCCTTACGGTCTCCGTGTTGAACGCCGACGAAAAACGCCTTAATTTACTGTTTTTTCTATGATATGTCACGCTAGCATATTGTAAAAGTGATGTCATAATGTATGTTTATCATTTACACTGGGGATTTAGTTGATCAAAAGATTATTAGGCCCGAGCGCCACAAGCTGGAGAGAGGCCTATTAATCTCGTAAGGCCGTGCGAAGCACGGCTGCGAAAGTGCGCACATAGTGCACACGAAATCGAGCGCGAAGCGCTCGCCCACTTCCAAACACTCACTAACGCACTCCTTCACTCATGCACGCCCCGTGCATACTAATTAGTAGTAGTAAAATGGAACTTTACCGTTGTAAACGGGCTTCGCCCGTGCAAAAGTACACACTAAACGAGCACTTTAAATTGAAATTAAACCATAATTTTTTTTTTTTTTTAAATTAAACCATATAAAGCACGAATACGTTCCCCATCTCTTGCATGTTCCGTACATATAAGCATGTAATGCAAAAATTTAACATTATTACTGTATAGAGGGCCAAAAACACAAAGTGGGCGGAGCCCACTCAAAATTAACGAAAGTTCCCGTCAGTGATCAGGGACCCACACCATGAGGTAGGAAAGCGCGAGCGCTTTCCGAAAATGTATAGTTTATGATATTTGAAAAATGGGAAACATTGTTTTCGCATCGGAATATTATTCTTTCTTCTTCTTCTTCTTCTTCTTCTTCTTCTTCTTCTTCTTCTTCTTCTTCTTCTTCTTCTTCTTCTCGGGACCAACCCCCCTATTTTTCACCCAGTGAACATTGACGAAAAGTCACAAAAATTAGCACACCTCTAAAAATCGTGCCTCTCTACATTCTGGCTATTTTCTTTTTCTAAAATTAAAAAAATTGGCGCGTCAGCGCCCCCAAATGTACCAAAAATGCATTGAGAGATGGGAAATGACCCAAAAAAAATCTGATCGTAGAATCATGAAATTTGGCGCAGAGGTAGATGGTGACAAGAGAAGTAAATAATATTATTACGGCAACGCCGTCCGCCCAACCAAATGTCGGCCATATTACTTCAAAAATGGCTAAACATGACTTCGGAGTTTTTCCAAACGTCGTACTTTTACGAACTCCTCCCAGGGCGTTTGCCCTAAAAAGCTGAAATTTGGTGAAAATGCTACTGAGGAGTGGGACATCAAAAGTTATCCAAATTACATTGATACCTGTCACGGTCTCTGTGCGGCGAAGCCGTAAACTGTAGCAAGAATTTCAGAAATCTCCCAAATTTAACATTTCTGCCGTTTGCGCAGATAGTCTGAATTGCGTCAAATTAGAATCAGTTGTTAAACTCTTTGCCCTAAACCTACTTGAAGTGAAATAAATTTATTTGGAGCCACAGCGCCCCCTACAGATTTTATATGGAGGTTAAATATTTAGTTTTGCGAAATTATATGAAATTTGACACACAACTCAATTTTGGCATCCCCATCAAAAAAGTCAATGAGACCCATGTCATAATTGTTATGGCGTTGCCGTAACGATGACCGAAACCTTCCATGTTATTCCAATGGGGAAATCGCCAGAACATGTTTACACTTTAGACTTTCACAAACTCCTCTTAGGGCGTTATACATATTAACCTGAAATTTGGTGGGACTCATCTTCAGGGGTGGACCATCAAAAGTTATCCACATTTTTACTCTAAGAGTCACGGTGTCTGTGCGGCAAAGCCGCACATTTTGCCAAGAATTCAAAATAAAATTGCTTTTTGATGTAAAACAAAGGGGAGAAGATGTGACAGCGTCACAGATTCAGCAGTAGATGTAATAAAAGGACAATTGGGGCGCGTTAGCGCCCCCTCCTCTTGCGGCGTGGCGGCGGCGTGGCGAGGGCCAATCATTGCCGCTTGCGGCTATATTTGTATTATATTTTCGTATTCAGATATTTACTGCAAGTATTGTTGCAGTACCTACTGTCCCAGATTGAAGCAGTTCCACATCTCTCACACTTGGATTTTATTGGCCCAGTCTGTGATGCTTTTGCTGATGGCCAGTTCTTGTCCGTGAGTGAAGACCACTGTGACATATCTTCTCTTCTGTCAATTATTTCAAGATGATTCCCACCACAGCCTGCTCCAGGCGCGTGTAGGCGCGTGTCTCCAGGCGCGTGTCCCGCTGCAGGCTCGGCGCGCGTGTCAAATCAAATCAAATCAAATCAATTTATTTTTGTAAGGCCCAAAATCACAACAACAGTTGCCTCTGAGGGCCACAGGGAGAAATGAATCAACAATGTCTGTGGTGGCGAGGGAGTCAGACAATGTCTGTGGTGGCGAGGGACGATGTCCCAGGGTCCTCTGTCCTTAGACTCTCCTTCTCGGCCAGGAAAAACTACAAAAAAACCTCTTTGGAAAAAAAGCGTAGAAACCTGGAGGAGTTCCAGTGAAGGAGAGATCCAACTCTCACAGACGGACACGAGGGAGACTGGAGCTGGACCCACTCTTCAGGCAGATGAGGGACCGACTGAGGCGAACTGGACCCACTCTTCAGGCAGATGAGGGACCGTCCACACAGGGCAGGGACCACTTCACCAGGAGAGGGACATCTGGGTCCACAGGTCCTCAGGAGTGAAAGAAAGAAAAAGAAGGCGGTGAACAGTTTGCAAGTGGAATCAAAAAATAAATATTGTTTGATAGCATAAGTAGTCAGAAGAAGAAGAGGATAGTGCTCAAGCTGTCATCCTTCCCCCAGCATAGTTACTCCTAGGGCAGCGTAGCTGAAGCTGTGGGTTTATGTTTCTGTTCCTAACTAGTCTGACCATAAGCGATTTCGAAGAGGAACGTTTTAAGCCTGGACTTAAATGAAGAGACTGTGTCAGCATATTTAACATGGGTCGGGAGCTGATTCCATGACACAGGAGCTTGGTAGCTAAACGCTCTACCTCCTACAGTACTTTTAGAGACTCTTGGCACCACCAGAAGGCCGGCATTCTGAGAGCGAAGAGCTCTGTTTGGATGATATGGTTCTATAGCATCTTTGAGGTAGGATGGGGCCATGTCATTTATGGCTTTGTAGGTCAAGAGTAGAATTTTGAATTTGATTCTAAACTCGACAGGGAGCCAGTGAAGAGACCCGTTCACATTGTCCGGTGACGTAATTTCCGGTGAGTGTGTCGCGTTTTCAGAGCTGTTCGTTCTTAGAGCCTTTTACTGATTAATCCACGAATTATACACACTATTTACGCATCATATTCACGAAAGTGAACGTTTGATTTCTCCGCAAACAATCCGGAGCCTCAAACCGCTCGCTTTTCAGTATTTCGTGGATTAAAAGCCCTCCTCACTCTCTAGCTCCAGCCTGAACTAGCCTAGCGTAGCCTAGCCGCTAGCGTCATGGCTGGATCTACCTTTACCTGTTTGAGCTGTCATATGTCGAGTCAGAACCCTGGCTCCTTCTCTGATGATAGGTGCGTGAAGTGCAGTGTAGTGGTAGTTTTGGAGGCTAGGGTTACGGAGTTAGAAGCGCGGATCCGCTGTTTAGAGGAGCTTAAGTCCAGTTATAGTTCGGTTTTAGCGCGAGGGCTACCGGACCGCGCTGCAGGGCGTAGCATTAGCATTAGCAGTAGCAGTAAGGCCGAGCTCAGCCCCTCAGCGTCTCCCGTGCAGCCGGGACTAGACCAGGAACAGAATAAGGACCAATTTGTGACAGTTCGGAGGGGACAAGGCGCTAAACGCTGAACCTCAGAGCGCCGTGAGCTTCACGTCTATAATAGGTTTTCTCCCCTCAGCGATCACACGCCCGCTGAACACACGAGAGAAACTCTTGTAATCGGGAGTTCTATTGTTAGAGACGTGAAGCTGCCAGCTGCTAGCGTTAAGTGTTACCCGGGGGCCAGAATGGGTGACATCGAAGGAAACCTTAGGATCTTAAAGCAGAGTAGGACCCGTTTCCGGCGAGTCGTGATTTACGCAGGCGGTAACGACGCCCGGCGGAGACAATCAGAGGTGCTCAAAGTTCAAGTAGCCGCGGTGTGTGACCTAGCGAAGTCGATTTCGGACACTGTAATATTTTCTGGTCCCCTGCCCAATCGGATCAATGCTGAATTGTACAGCCGTCTCTCAGCATTCAACAACTGGTTATCCAGATGGTGCCCTCAAAACAACGTTGTCTTTATTGATAACTGGAGTGCGTTTTGGGGAAAGCCCGGGCTCATACGCAGGGATGGCATCCATCCGACTTCGGAGGGTACATCCCTATTAGTTCGGAATTTGACCGATAGTCTTAGTCGTGTTAAGTGACCATCTAGGGATGAGCCCCGGGCGCAGAGCAGCAGTTTAAGACGCTCCTCTGTCGCTGAACTCTCGCCCGTTCTGTTACATGTGAAGTGTTCAGATTCAAGACAGATAGAGACTGTGTGTGTGTATTTCAGGCGTCAGACCAAATAACTTAAGGAAAATAACAATCACAAATGACACAAATACACAAATGAATAAACACGTAAAATGTGGACTGCTAAACATTAGAGCAATTTCCTCCAAATCGCTCTTAGTCAATGAATTAATTAGTGACTATAACATAGATCTTCTAGCTCTAACTGAAACGTGGCTTCAACAAGACGACTACGTCAGACTAAATGAGTCCACCCTACCCACCCATGTTAACCCCACCCATCCATGTTAACCCCACCCACCCATGTTAACTTCCAGACTGCCAGGAGCACAGGCCGAGGTGGTGGTGTGGCAGTGATCTCACACTCAAGCCTACTTATGAGCCCTAAAACTAACAATGCATTTCACTCATTTGAAAGCCTTATGCTGTCAATCACATGTCCAAATATGAAAAACCAAAAAGGAGTTTTCTTCATAGTTATCTACAGACCTCCTGGTCCCTACTCAGAGTTTTTAACAGAGTTTTCTGACTTTATATCAAACTTAGTGTTAGCCTGGGATAAAATAGTTATAGTTGGAGACTTTAATATCCACGTGAACATGAGTGATGACGCTCTCAGTAATGCCTTCAGCGCCTTGTTAGACAGCATTGGTTTCACTCAGAATGTAAATAAACCGACTCACACTCACAAGAACACTCTGGATCTTGTCCTAACGTATGGAACAGAGATTAGTGACCTCATTGTCCTCCCTCAAAACCCTATATTGTCAGATCATTTCATAATTACCTTTCAGTTTATTCTTAAAGATCATCCAGTCCCACAAAATAAAGTTATAATGAAAAGGACAATATCTGAAAAATCTATCTCAAAATTCAAAGAAATAATAGAGCCAATATTCAGTGACATGTCATGTGATCATGTCATGTGATCATGTCATGTGATCATGTCATGTGATCACGTCATGTGATCATGTCATGTGATCCTGTTGAGAACAGTTTTAGTCCCAGTTTAAGTGATCAATGTGTCGACTTGACCATGAATTCTCTGAAGTCTGCTCTTGACGTTGTAGCGCCGTTAAAACAGAAGGTCATTAGGCCAAAGCGCGCCCCCCCATGGTACAACCAAGAACTGCGTTCACATAAACAAAGAGTTAGAAAGTTAGAGGGATTATTTCGTCGCTCTCACACAGAAGAATCCCTAAAAGCATGGAAAAGTTGCCTGCTGTCCTATAAGCAGGCTCTGCATGAGGCCCAAACCAGATATTATTCAAATCTAATAGAAGTCAACAAAAGTAACACTAAATTCCTTTTCAGCACTGTAGCTAGGCTAACAAACTGTCACAGTGCAGTAGAGCCCTCACTCCCAGCTACACTCAGCTCTGATGATTTCCTCCTATTTTTTAACAATAAAATAAAAACAATCAGAGATAAATTAGATGAAATTACCCCCGCTATTAGCCCTGAACTAGCCCAAGCTGTAAATCTAACGTCCCATATAAATCCACCTGTAAACTTAGAAAGGTTCACAGCTGTTGATCAAGCAGAGATAACTTCAGCCATTATGTCCTCTAAAAGCTCAACTTGTGTCCTAGACCCCATTCCAAGCAGACTCCTCAAAGACATTCTTCCCCTAATTATAGACCCTATTCTTAATATAATAAATACTTCACTCCAAAGTGGCTATGTTCCACATCCTTCAAACATGCAGTCATTAAACCTTCTGAAAAGCCTAATCTAGATCCAGAGCTATTGGTAAACTACAGACCTATTTCAAATCTTCCCTTCGTCTCTAAAATCCTTGAAAAAGTTGTAGTAAAACAGCTTTGTCGCCACCTGCAGGACAATAACTTATTTGAAGTTCTCCAGTCAGGGTTCAGAGCCCACCACAGCACTGAAACTGCACTAGTTAAAGTCACAAATGATTTGTTATTAGCCGCTGACGATGGACTGGTCTCAGTCCTGGTCCTGTTGGACCTCAGCGCAGCGTTTGACACCATCGACCACAACATTCTACTGCAGAGGTTAGAATGTGATGTAGGTGTTGGAGGAACAGCCCTCAGCTGGTTTAAATCCTATCTATCTGATAGGTTCCAATTTGTTAATGTAAACCAGAGCTCCTCACCAAGCTCTAATGTAATTTACGGTGTGCCACAGGGTTCGGTACTCGGTCCAATTCTGTTTACTCTTTATATGCTGCTGTCTGGTCACATGATCAGGTCACATGACATTAACTTCCACTGCTATGCAGACGACACTCAGCTGTATTTATCAATGAAACCTGATCAGAGCGATCAAGTAGACAGACTTAGTACTTGTGTGAAGGAGATAAAAACCTGGATGACACTAAACTACCTGCTTCTTAACCCTGAAAAAACCGAGGTCATTGTGCTTGGCCCTAAGCATCTACGAGACGCTCTATCTGAGCAGATAGTCACACTGGACAATGTCAGTGTAGCCTCCAGTTCTACTGTAAGAAACCTCAGAGTCTTATTTGACCAGGAGCTCTCATTTAAAGCTCATATAAATCAAGCTTGTAAAACAGCCTATTTCCATTTGCACAACAAGAGCCAAAATCAGAAGAATCCTGCCTAAAAGTGATGCCGAAAAACTTATCCATGCATTTGTAACGACTAGATTAGACTACTGTAACTCCTGCTTGCAGCGTGTCCTAAAAGCTCCATAAAAAGCTTTCAACTGGTTCAAAATGCAGCAGCAAGATTACTAACAGGAACAAAAAGAAGAGAGCACATTCTTTTTGTTCTTTTTGTGACACGCGGGCCTGGAGCGGGACACTCACTGTGTGAGTGTCCCGCTCCAGGCCCGCGTGTCCCGCGCGTGTCCCGCTCCAGGCCCGCGTGTCCCGCGCGTGTCCCGCTCCAGGCGCGCGCCCCGCTTCAGGCGCGCGTCCCCCCGCTCCAGGCTCCAGGCGCGCGTGTCCCGCTCCCGCTCCAGGCGTGTGTCCCGCTCCACGTGGTGCTCTGGGGCACGTTGTATGCTTGATTTGAGAATCTCAGGGTTGAGCTCAGTGTTTCTGGGGTTTTTGACAAAAAATGATCAGTTTGTCCCTCTGACACGTCTGTGTCAGAGGGACAAACTCATCCTGTCCAGAGGGACAAACTTACAGCCTGAAACAGGCGTGTTCCAAAGCGTCGCCTTGACGACACTTTCAGTACTCATACTATTCTACACATGACCACCTCATTTGAATAGAAAAGAAAAAAAAACATATTCCAAAAGACTGTAAATGAAAACCCAGTGCTAAAGTTACACATTAAGGATCATTTTGATTTGATTAACATACATTTATTCCATCCATCTTCAGAAGTCTTGTTTGTTGATCACATTTTAGAATTTGCCCCAAAACACATGTTATTTGAATATTAAATGTAGCTTTTGTTAACGTTCAAGGGGTCAAAATTGGGGTGGTTTGTGGGATAAAAATAATAATAACGGAAACTTTTTATTCTGCCATTCTTTTCCACTGTAAAAACTCAAGCTAGAGCCACGTGATGTTGTCACATTGTGTCCGGTCACAAATACTTAATAATTATGTCCTCACATGAACTATTTCCTGGCGTGAGCATCATATTTTTACTGTGACTTTTTTTGGCGCCTGGCTCCCATTGGCCCCATGTTAATACATTTTTTAGGTGGCACTACTGAGCCGTCTTTCTATATTTTTTCACGGGGTCTTGACTCTTCACTCAAAATTAGAACTCACGGAGTTCTAATGATACCACTCACTAGCATATCCGTCCTTGTTTACTACTCAATCTTTGCATTTTCCCAGCCTCCGGATACAATTTTAATAAGTCCCTCATCGGGACAATTCTCTTGTTTCGTTTCGGTCTGAAAATAAGAAACCGAGGAAGAACAACGGTTTAAAGCTTTAAAAGACACATTTACTCCTTTCCTATGGGCAACTTTTAACATTCAGACCCCTCCTAACGAGGCCATCATATCCCTGATACCAAAAGAAGGGAAGGCCCGATTGGATTGTGCCTCAAAGAGACCTGTTTCTATTCTGAATGTGCACTATTGTATACACACCTCAATAATGTCCAAAAGAATGGAACAAATACTCCCAAACTTAATCCACAAAGATCAGACAGGATTCATACACATAAGACACAAGACGATCCTTACACATAATTAGCCAAATATAAAAACAACAAAATAAAGCTGTAATAATTAGTTTGAATGCTGAGAAGGCTTTTGATTCTATTAGCTGGTCATATTTATTTAAAGTGCAAAGATTTGATGATAAAAAATGTTGGGGCTCTTTACAATGGTCCATGATCATGAATTAAAATCAATGGTCAGCTGACAGATCCACTGACTCTGGACGGGGGGTCAGGCAGGGCTGCACCTGGTCTCCCATTCTGTTTGCTTTGTATTTGGAACCATTGGCCCAATTTATTGGGCAGTGTAAAATATTTCATGGTGTTACAATTGATGGGATGGAACATGCCAGACATTTACATACCAATTGTGATGCATTTTCTTCTAAAAATTGGTCCCATGTTTGAATACAAATTAAATATAGAAAGGTCTGAAATTCTCTCAACCCCCTCTGATGTTTGGAGAGACTTACCCATTTGAATTGCAAGCGGAATCCCTCGGATATTTAGGTGTGCTCTATAGAGACCTATCAATCAACAATTGTGCAGACAAATTATATCTATCTTAAAAAACGGAATCTTATCCCATACATTGGTCTGAATCAATTAAGAATTGGAACTATAGGGGTGAGTGTTTTGCCTGGAATTCTCGATCTGTTCCAGACTCTCCCGATTTCCGACCCAACCAGCGGTTTGAGGAGTAAAATGAAGAAATCTCGAGATTTGTGTGGCAAGACAGGAGAAATTATCAAAAGAAAAAGGGGGTTGGGGTTTACCTTGTCTGAAGGGTTGCTTTGTTTCAGCTCAAACTGGGGCGTTCCTGTGCAGGTGAGTGAGGCTCAATGGAGACATGTGGGATTGATGTTGTGTTCCTGTACAGGCCTTGCTGGCAGATGACACATGGTGGTGTCATTTGGAGGAAGTTAAGTATCCCTGGGTAAAGTCTGTGCATGCAACATGGAAGGAGCTAATTGGGACATACAGACAGAACAAAGATGTAGAAAGCTTAAAGGAATAATAGAGGATTTTTTGCCGATATGAGTACTAAAGCGACTGTAAGTCCCTTTTTAAAAAGTGCCCATGTGCGCACTCACCCCCGTTTGTTGTTTCTTCTTCTTCTTCTTCTTCTTCTTCTTCTTCTTCTTCTTCTTCTTCTTCTTCTTCTTCTTCTTCTTCTTCTTCTTCTTCTTCTTCTTCTTCTTCTTCTTCTTCTTCTTCTTCTTCTTCTTCTTCTTCTTCTTCTTCTTCGGACCAACCCCCCTACTTTTCAACAAGTGAACACTGACAAAAAGTTCTACAACAAATCAAATATTTCAACACATTTTAATACAATCATTTGGCTATTATACATAAAATATAATTAATTGTGAACTTAATTGTGAACCTCCCGCCATAAGAACAGTTTCTTTCACTCTGCCGTTGGACTCATGAACACTGTTCACTTTCTGCATTACATCTGTAAACTCAACTGTAAATTTTTTGTACATATTAAGCCTAGTTTTTATTTTTTATTTGTATTGTTATTTTGATCAGATAGCTTGTTGTTATTTTTATCCCATAGTAGGGTTAAATTGTTTCTCTTTTGACTTATTCATTGTTCATTGTTTTATGTTGCACCGAATTAACAAGACAAGTACTATTTTTGAGAATTTTCATCATTGACAATGGCAATAAACCCTTTCTGATTCTGAACAATAACTAGAATTATTATTTTACTCCTATATAACAATGACATTAAAGGACTTTTGGTAGAACTAGAGACACGCACACGCTCCGCTGCCTTTAGAAGGGCTGGACGCCCCTCATTTCTGGCATTATCCGCAGGGAGAGGCGGCGGGCTTGGGTGGGCTTGCCCCACAGTTCAGCCACCACCTGTTGGGAGTTCACCTTAGTAAACGAGTGGTTGGGGACAGGTCTCTCACTGTTGTGTCAGCCTACAGACTGCCTTCTTGTTGTCCCTGGGAGGGGTACTGGACAGTGCACCGACCGGGGACTCAATTGTTCTACTGGGTGACTTCAACGCTCACATGGGCAACCTTAGTGGTGTTCAGTTATTAGACTTCCCTGCTGGTCAGTGTACTTAGCACCAGGAGAACCTAGGCCAGAGATCAAAGGATCGAATTTGTTGTTGTGTCATCTGACCTTCGGCCGTGTGTCTTGGACACTCGGGTGAAGAGAGGGGCAGAGCAACTAATCACCACCTGGTGAATTGGATCCGCTGGTGGAGGAGGAAGCCTACTTGGCAGGCCCATGCGTGTCATGAGGATCTTCAACTCACACCTGGGAGAGCTTCTCCCAGATCCCAGGGGAGGCTGGAGACATTAAGTCCGAGTGGACCATGTTCTCGACCTCCATTTTCAATGTGGCTGCTCGGATCTGTGGTCGCAAAATCTCAGGTGCCTATCGTGGAGGCAATCCCCAAAACCGATGGTGGACACTGGAAGTAAGGAATACCGTCAGGCTGAGGAAGAAGGCTTATCAGACCTCTTTGGCTTGTAGGATTCCTGAGGTGGTTGACAGGTATTGGCAGGCCAGGCACACCGCCAACTTGTGCTGTCGCAGAGGCAAAAAACGGGGCCTGGGAGGAGCCATGTATGAGAACTATCGGTCAGCCTCAAATAAATTCTGGCAAATTTCCAGGCCCTGAAGACGGGGAAGCAGTGTTTCACCAACAACGTTTATGGTGCGGATGTTGTTGACCTCGACTGGGGATGTTGTCGAACGGTGGAAGGAATATTTTGAGAACCTCTTTAACCCCACTGTCACATCTTCTGAAGAGGAAGCAGAGACTGAGGACTCGAAGGCTGACACGTCCATCATCCAAGCTAAAGTCACTGAGTGGTTGGCAAACTCCTCGGTGGCAGGGCTCCAGGGCTGGATGAGATCCGCCCTGAGAAACTTGGTAGGATGTTGTAGGACTGCCTTGGCTGACACGTCTCTGCAACATCGCGTCAGGGACAGTGCCTCTGGACTGGCAGATCTGGGAGGTAGTCCCTCTGTTCAAGGAGGGGGATCGAAGGGTGTGTTCCAACTACAGTGTCTGCAGTGAAGCGGTCGCTGTATCGGACTATTGTGGTGAAGAAAGAGTTGAGTCGAAAGGCGAAGCTCTTAATTTACCAGTAAAGGACAAGATCGCGAATACAAGCAGTTGAAATGAGTTTCCTCCACAGGGTGAATGGGTGCTCCCTTAGAGATAGGGTGAGGAGCTCAGGCAGATGGGAGGGGCTTGGAGTAGAGCCGCTTCTGAGGTGGCTCGGGCATCTGTTCCGGATGCCTGCTGGACGTCTCCCTGGGTAGGTGTTTTGGGCATGTCTCATTGGGGGGGAAGACTCAGTACACGCTGGAAGCACTATGTCTCTCGGCTGGCCTGGGAACACCTCGGGATCCCCCCGGAGGAGCTGGAAGAAGTGTCAGGGGCGAGGGAAGTCTGGGAGTCCCGGCCCTGGCTAAGCGGAAGAAGATGGATGGTTGTAAATTCTCGTGATGTGAGAGCTAGGAAAAGTTAGACAGATTTTAAAAATCCAGGTCCCCCAGCTTTTAAATATATGGATGAAAGTTGATACATGTGAAGTACACGCTAAGAGAGAATATGGATCTAAAACCTACAAAAGAATGGAAAGGGGAAAATAAGGTTATGCCTGAAATGCCTCCCCTTGAAATGATGAACTTGTGGTATTATGTTTCGCACTAGCCACTGGTAGTATTTGACATCTTGACATTTGTGCAGACAGAATGTACTGTGCTGCATCATGAGGAGGAATGTGCTGGGGTTTGTGTGTCAGATGAAAACACAGCTGTCCCTCTTGAATCATGTCCTTACATAGAGAACAGTGATGTCATAGATACTGTATGTGTATGGCAATCTGAGCTCAGCAGCTGTACTGGTCAGGCTGTCTGCACCTCCAACATGGCGTGGACAGAGCTCTTTGCACTGGAAAAGTCTTAAAGAATATATGGAAATATCCTCAAAGATTTAAATTACAGTCAGCTTCAGTCGTGTTTACTGTATACAGCATGTTCCTAATAAATGGATGTCAAGATTTCTATTCTGCAACTTTTTTGGATTAAGTTTTTTAATCTGGATTAAAATCTGAAATCCCAATACTTAAAGTTAGACTACATATTTCACTAAAATATGGTGAACATGATTAAATTTCTTGCTTAGTTGTGCCCAGTTTGACCATGTTTGTAAAGTTTATAATTGTACTTCCTGGTTGGACAGGAGCACAAATATGACATTGGTAGAGGTAATTCCAAAAAAGTTCCCTAGCAACCAAACTGTAAACACAATAACTGTAAACAATATAAAATTACACATCAGTTATGATTTGACAATAAGTATGACCTGATTACTTACACCTTTACTTTTTTGATGATTTAACAGAAATGTCAGTGGCATAAGCGGCAGAAGATGGATGGATGGATGGTCAGTGGCATAAACTGTCTCAGTATTTTGAATGGCACGTTGCATATCACAGGAACTCAGCTCTACATCCTTTCATTTTTATCAAGGGAGTATTAAGTATTAAGTAAGTTTTATTTCTTAAAATATTTTCGCAAGTACCATCTTCACGGATGTAATAAATATATACCACAGGTTCTATCCACCAAGCGAAATCATAATTAGAAGAACAGGAGAACCTTCATATGGACTTTAAGGAATATTTTGGATTTTATATTTAAAGAGAAAATATAATAAAAAAATATACATTTTTGTTGTCATCAAACATATACCTGCTCAGTGGCATGTGGAAGGGCGAGTGGCATGAGCACGGGGGAGTGGCATGTGGACGGGGGAGTGGCATGAGCACGGGGGAGTGGCATGCGCACTTCCGCCTGGTTCTCAAATCACCGAAAAATCATCCATTGTGCCTGTAATATAAATGCTCTTCATGTCTTCAGATGGTGGAGAGGTTTATAATGCTTCTCTCAGGTTCATTACAAACTGTAGAGCCATGACACGAGACTGTGAGTGGGATGGCCTTGTCCGACCACTAGGAGGCAAAGACAGTGGTACACATTTATTTAAGGCAATGCTTGGATTACTGCCTCTCATTTGTGCTTTGATTACACAGAGAAGTGTCACACTCAAACCTTCAGCACAGAGCTTTGTCCACTCAGCTCCTTTTGCTCTAAATATGCTGCAGAAAGACTGAAAATTCACTGATTTATTGTCATTAAATGCCTTCAAATCCAAGTTGTAAGCATTAGAGACTTCATGAATAACCTGGATTTTTGTTTTTTATAACGTGTTATTTGAATTGTTTGTGTAACTGTGTACATTTTGCCGCCTCTTTGCCAGAACTCCCTTGGAAAAGAGGTTTTTAATCAATCTCTCCTGGTTAAATGAAAAAAAAAAGAAAATAATAAAGCATGTTATTACTGTTCACATGTTCTCTCTTTCTCACACTCCTTCTGGGGAGTGTTCCAGATGTTGGTGCTTCAGTGATGACTGAACTTTAGATGCTCCAGCACATCTCACGACCCTGACCTGGAGACCTGGATGCCCCTCAAGAGCCAGGATGAACAGTCTTATCTTCAAATGGACTATTGTTGTCATTAATACACTTTTAATATTGTAATGCATTAATAAACCTTTAATTGTTAGGAATACTGCCTTTACACGCACACTGCAAATATTCTTGCTCTGTCTTGCTTCTTTTTCATGAACTCAAGTCCAGTGTTGTGCCTGAACGCGTTCATTGAACGAAAGTTCATGAACGCGTTCATAATTTTGGTGACTGTGAACTGAACGTACAGTATTACTGCTGACGAACGATACTGTGAACGTGTTCATTCTGGTGTCTGTGAACGGCACGTTCGTTCTTTTTAATTTCCTTCAATAAAGTGTCTGACGACCAGTCACAAGGAGTCGCCCTACGACCAGTCACAAGGAGTCACCCTACGACCAGTACAAGGAGTCGCCCTACGACCAGTCACAAGGAGTCACCCTACAACCAGTACAAGGAGTCGCCCTACGACCAGTCACAAGGAGTCACCCTACGACCAGTCACAAGGAGTCACCCTACGACCAGTCACAAGGAGTCACCCTACGACCAGTACAAGGAGTCGCCCTACGACCAGTCACAAGGAGTCACCCTACAACCAGTACAAGGAGTCGCCCTACGACCAGTCACAAGGAGTCACCCTACAACCAGTACAAGGAGTCACCCTACGACCAGTACAAGGAGTCGCCCTACGACCAGTCACAAGGAGTCACCCTACGACCAGTCACAAGGAGTCACCCTACGACCAGTCACAAGGAGTCACCCTACAACCAGTACAAGGAGTCGCCCTACGACCAGTCACAAGGAGTCACCCTACGACCAGTCACAAGGAGTCACCCTACAACCAGTACAAGGAGTCGCCCTACAACCAGTACAAGGAGTCGCCCTACGACCAGTCACAAGGAGTCACCCTACAACCAGTACAAGGAGTCACCCTACGACCAGTACAAGGAGTCGCCCTACGACCAGTCACAAGGAGTCACCCTACGACCAGTCACAAGGAGTCACCCTACGACCAGTCACAAGGAGTCACCCTACAACCAGTACAAGGAGTCGCCCTACGACCAGTCACAAGGAGTCACCCTACGACCAGTCACAAGGAGTCACCCTACGACCAGTCACAAGGAGTCACCCTACAACCAGTACAAGGAGTCGCCCTACGACCAGTCACAAGGAGTCACCCTACAACCAGTACAAGGAGTCACCCTACAACCAGTACAAGGAGTCGCCCTACGACCAATCACAAGGAGTCACCCTACGACCAGTCACAAGGAGTCACCCTACGACCAGTCACAAGGAGTCACCCTACAACCAGTACAAGGAGTCGCCCTACGACCAGTCACAAGGAGTCACCCTACGACCAGTCACAAGGAGTCACCCTACGACCAGTACAAGGAGTCGCCCTACGACCAGTCACAAGGAGTCACCCTACGACCAGTCACAAGGAGTCACCCTACAACCAGTACAAGGAGTCACCCTACGACCAGTACAAGGAGTCACCCTACAACCAATTACAAGGAGTCGCCTAACGACCAGTTACAAGGAGTCGCCCTACGATCAGTACAAGGAGTCGCCCCACGATCAGTACAAGGAGTCGCCCTATGACCAGTCACAAGGAATCGCCCTACGACCAGTCACAAGGAGTCACCCTACAACCAGTACAAGGAGTCACCCTACGACCAGTCACAAGGAGTCACCCTACGACCAGTACAAGGAGTCGCCCTACGACCAGTCACAAGGAGTCACCCTACGACCAGTCACAAGGAGTCACCCTACGACCAGTCACAAGGAGTCACCCTATAACCAGTACAAGGAGTCGCCCTACGACCAGTCACAAGGAGTCACCCTACGACCAGTCACAAGGAGTCACCCTACGACCAGTCACAAGGAGTCACCCTACAACCAGTACAAGGATTCGCCCTACGACCAGTCACAAGGAGTCACCCTACGACCAGTCACAAGGAGTCACCCTACAACCAGTACAAGGCAAGGCAAGTTTATTTGTAGAGCACATTTCATACACAAGGCAATTCAAAGTGCTTCACACAGCAGGAAAAATGCATTCAAATCACAAAGAAATTACAGAAACAGAAATACAATAAAATTAACTAAATTAAAAATTATCAATCCAACTGATTTTCTAAACTAATAAAATCACAAACAAAAGAGAAGAGTGCAAAGAAAAAATCCTTTCAGTCATATGCGCAGCTAAACAAAGCTGTTTTTAGCTTAGATTTGAACATTGTCAGAGTAGAAGCCTGTCTCACATCTTCAGGAAGACTGTTCCAGATTTTAGCTGCATAAAACTGAAACGCAGATTCCCCATGTTTTGTCCTGACTCTGGGCACCAGCAGGAGGCCGGTCCCTGAGGTCCTCAGAGTCCGAGATGGTTCATATGGCACTAACATATCCAAGATATACTTTGGTGCTAGGCCATGGAGAGACTTGTACACAAGCAGACCTGCTTTAAAGTCTATTCTCTGAGCCACAGGGAGCCAGTGCAGAGACCTGAGAACAGGACTAATGTGATCATACTTCCTGGTTCTAGTCAGGACCCGAGCAGCAGCGTTCTGGATGTACTGCAGCTGTTTTACAGCTCGTTTGGAGAGGCCAGTGAGCAGGCCGTTACAGTAGTCTAATCTACTGGAGACAAACGCATGGATAAGTCTCTCTAAATCTGGTTTTGACACTATATTTTTGATTTTGGCAATGTTTTTTAGATGGTAAAAAGCTGCTCCTACAACCAGTACAAGGAGTCGCCCTACGACCAATCACAAGGAGTCACCCTACGACCAGTCACAAGGAGTCACCCTACGACCAGTACAAGGAGTCGCCCTACGACCAGTACAAGGAGTCACCCTACAACCAGTACAAGGAGTCGCCCTACGACCAGTACAAGGAGTCACCCTACGACCAGTCACAAGGAGTCACCCTACAACCAGTACAAGGAGTCGCCCTACGACCAGTACAAGGAGTCACCCTACGACCAGTTACAAGGAGTCACCCTACGACCAGTTACAAGGAGTCGCCCTACAACCAATTACAAGGAGTCGCCCTACGACCAGTTACAAGGAGTCGCCCTACGATCAGTACAAGGAGTCGCCCCACGATCAGTACAAGGAGTCGCCCTATGACCAGTCACAAGGAGTCGCCCTACGACCAGTACAAGGAGTCGCCCTACGACCAGTTACAAGGAGTCATCCTACGACCAGTTATAAGGAGTCGCCCTACGACCAGTTATAAGGAGTCGCTCTACGCTCAGTACAAGGAGTCGCCCTACGACCAGTTACAAGGAGTCGCCCTATGCTCAGTACAAGGAGTCGCCCTACGCTCAGTACAAGGAGTCGCCCTACGACCAGTTACAAGGAGTCGCCCTACGACCAGTTATAAGGAGTCGCCCTATGACCAGTTACAAGGCATCGCCCTACGACCAGTTACAAAGCGTCGCCCTACGACCAGTTACGTGAGTTTTATGATAAGGTCGGTGAGGATGGAACAATCTAACATTTGTGGCGCCGCAGCCTAAATGCCGGTACAAGTCGGCCTCGGTGAAACTGAGATAAACCCCAAAAAAGTATTTTTTTTTCAAATGTGTTATTTTCGTTTTGTGCTAGTTGAAGTTATGAATAAGCCCCTGTGTGCTTCAGATAACACTATTGGTTGTCTTAAACGTATACATTAAGCTGTTAAAAATGTGGAGTTTTGGGGTCTTTTTCCTGCTCTCCTGGGGGGCGTCACCTTTTTCTAGCCAACGTATTGTTTACATTTTCCACCAATCAGCTGTGATCCGCATGGCTACAGCTGCTGCTCCGTGTTTTCCTCTCATTACTCCAGACCGTCTGCAGAGCACAGTCTTCAGAGCTTACATTTCCTGGACTACATTGCAACGGAACTGTTTACTCTGGTACACTTTTACTTTACTACTAAATGATTGCTTTAACGCTGTGTTTTAAGGCGGTCTCGTGATCACTTTAGAATCTTACTTGTCTGCTCCGGTGGAGCTAATGCTAAGCTAACATGTTGCTTCAGTGCACTCTGCAATACGGGCTTAATGTGACTACTTGCTGTTATCACCATGTTATCGGGTTATTTTTCGGCGTGGGTTGGCCCGTGGGTTGTGTGGGTCGTGCTTTGTGTCTATTTTATGGTGCTAAACCGGCTGTTACCCCCGCAGCCCGGAGCTAAACGCAGCTATTCGGAGCTAAGTTGTAAGATAAACTTTGCTGTTATCGGGTTATTTTTCGGCGTTTTGTCTGTACAAATTATATACTTATGTAGTATTGCTTGACCCGTATGTTGTGTGGGTTGTGCTTTGTGTGTGTTTTATGGTGTTTTGCGTTAGTTTTAGAAAATAAAAAAACTAGAAATAGAAAAAAACTGCAACTCCCGATACCACTTCTGGTCACGTGGCTTACGTACGTTGCACGTCACGCACGCACTGCGTCACTCGAAGCAATCACGCGCTTGCCTGGCCATTATCAGCTTCCTGTGTGTCTCTCTGTGCACGGTGTTGGGAGAGACAACAGGACGGCTGAACCAGGTAAGCTTTGCGACTAAAACACCCGCTTTTAATCACTTTAATGTGCGCCGGTTTTAAACTCGAGTGTATGTTTATGTTTTGGTGTGCTGTTCTGCAAGTGTTTTGCTTTTACGAGCCGTGTTATCTCAAGTGAGCTAGCTAGCCCCGCTAGCCGAGGGCAGATGTCCCAATATCTCCGCGTTTTGCATCTTAAATACACCGTTAACGTCACAATGTGAACTGTTATCTGTGAAGCGTGTTATTCCCATATTACTGTTAACCCTAATCCTTTTATCCCCCTTTTCAGAATTGGCAAGGACACCCTGATTGACATAATCAAACACTATGACGAAAATGGAGCAACACCACGGTTGAGGAAGAAACGTGCACAGCCACATTCACGCAGGTTCATCAGCCATGAAGTGATTCACACCGTTGTAGAGTTTATCCAAAACTATGCAGAAGTCCATTCCATAATGCTACCTGGTCGACATCCTGGCCATAGGGACTGGCATGTGAAGTTGCTCCCAACCCATGTGACTAAGGTCTCTACGTGAAGTCTGCTAAGGAGCATGGTAAGTGTAAAACATTATTTTGGTGATTTTCATGTTTTAATGATTAGAGTATAATTAACCATAAGCAACATCTGTTTTTCAGGTGAGCCTGCAGTTTGTACATCAAGCTTCAGATCACTGTGGAAACAGCTTCTCCCACACATCAGAAGCTGCAGGCTACGCACAGATCTCTACAACAGAATCTAATGTGCTGTCTTTGGACCCTCAAAGCCAGCAAGCAAAGACATCAGGATGGATTACAGCTTTGACTTTGCACAGCAGGTACTAATAATAGTGCAAATGCAGAATAGCAATTATAGAGACATATACGTCTTAATCAAATGTCATATGTATTAATCTAATCTCCTTTCTCTCTCTCTGTCTACTACAGATACACTTTCCGTCCAACCCTCTACAGATGGGGCCAAGCTTCACTACACAATGGACATCCACTTCCTCATGGCTGGCCACACCAAATTCTCCCCTGATTGCGGCTTTGGACTTATCAAGCGAGCATACATGAAGACCAGGGTTGACACTTTGGAAGACATCGCTGAGGTTAGTTTATATTATTTGACTACTGTAATGTGTAAACATTAGCCTGGCAAAACTTCAGTGCTGCTCTCTGCTTAAGATATGTTTCTTCTGTTCTCATTTTTTTACAGTGTCGCCCTTGTCATCAGGTAGTGGACAACAGCTCCTGAGTCTCACCTCAATATCCCACAGCTTGTTGGAACGGCGGATGGCAAAGTGTTTGTCAAGAACTTGGACTGGCAGAAGCATCTGAGTCCCTTCTTCAGACGGCTTCCAAAGATCAAGAGTTATCAGCACTTCACGTATTTATATTGAAACTCTCACATTGTGTTAAAAAAAAAAAAATAGTTAATGAGTGTTTTATGTGAAATAGTTTGCCATTTCTTAAATGTCCTGTTATTTGTTTACAGCTTTGATGCCAAGAGACCAGGTGTGGTGCTTGCACAAAGTTACTGTGAAGCAGAACCAGTGGAATTTCAGCTACTACGTAATTCAGCTGTTCTGCCTCCGGTTGACAATCTCCATGTCCTGGTCCCACCTGGACTGAACATTGACAGGCAGACCTATCTGCATGAAAAAATCAGGCCTTTCTGTGATGACGAGGCAAAAGACATCACATGCCCAGCGCCGAGAGTCACAGCACAGAAGAGTGCACAGAGGAAGAAGAGGATGAGGATGTGATCTCTGATGTAATTGGACTCTGGTGGTGTACATATTATATCTATTATCTCATATCTCATATATTCAAAGCCATGGACCCGTTGCAGTTCGTATACCTGGCCCTGGCATCTGTTTATAAGAGTTCTTCTATTAAGAGTGTTTTTTAAACTTCCTATAAGTTACTGTCCTTTCCCCCTGTATCTACTGCGTTGTAACATTAAAGGCTCTTATCTTATCTTTTGTTGTTTGTGTTGAATCATTCAGTGCACCATTGTTGGTGAATCACCTGTGAATTATGTTTATCGACAAATGCGATGAACCCTATTCTGATTCTGATTCTTTGATTCTATTCAGGGCCTTTTGTAATCCAAGTATTTCCATTTTAATACAGTAACTTCTAATTCTGATTCAAGTCCAGTTACCATCAATAACAACACTCCTCTTGAGTCTTCAGTGACAGCTGTAGGGGGAGGTGGTGTCAGTGTGACAGGGGGAGGGCTTATCTCAATGAGATGCAAATGAGCCCCGCCCCCCTGTGACTCTGGGCTCACTCCGGTGAGAATCTTTAGAGGAATTGTGGTGGAACTCCATTGCAGTAGTCTCAACCTTTATCTTGCAGCTTTATCGCCTTCACAGAATACCTTCCTTACTCACGTTCAATAAAATGTTGTTAGTGGGCGTTCCTTCGCGTGAGTGACTGTTTACTTCCTTCACGCCCCTCACAACCCCGCCTTCTTCAGACCATTCAGCACACAACTGTCAACACACTACTGTCCCCTCTAGGTCACTGCAAACAATATCTGAAAATGGACAAACGCAAGAAAACATTCGGAGTGGCTCTAGCGCCTTCTGGCAGTCTGAAAAACTGGACATAGTTTTCCTTATTATGCCAATTATAACTATGAGAAATCACAAATATAAACATTCCATCCGTGAAACCGTAAATCAGGGACATTTAATTCATGTTCCACGTGGGAGGACGATGTGTTGTCCTTCAGAAACCAAAGTGAAACTTGCTGTGCTAAATGTCAGGTCTTTATGTAATGAATCATTTCTAATCAATAATTTTATTCTTCTCACAATCTTGATTTGATTTTTTTTAACAGAAACATGGCTTGACGAAAACACAAGTAATCTAGTTTTTATAGAATGTGCTCCACCTAACTTTAAGTTTGAATCTGAAACATGAGAAAACAAAAAAGGGGGTGGAGTCTGTGCTATCTTTAGAGATGAAATAATAGATCAACGTGGGCGTGACGTCAGAATATTAATGAGCACTACAAAAGTCCCGGACGACATTCAAGCGCGCTCAGGCCGTCAGGGAAATAACATGTGAAAATGGCAGAACAACAGCGACTACGACAGATAATCTCACACAAATCGATGGAAGATGACGTCCCAAGAGCGAAGCTGAAACACATAAAGTAGAGGACCATTCTGAACTAGTTAAAGCGATGTTTACGGTGCAGAGGACGTCGTATTAGTGGAAAGAAGGCTGAACTTGTAGACTCATCAAGACTTTTGATCATTACGACATGGCATTTGTGAGGTTTTACTGAGTAAAACTGATGTTAATTCTACAGCGTTTGCGGAACACGGTACACTTATATCCGGGGCTGCAGCCGCAGGCAGCGGTGAGTGACAACCGGTAAAGACATGGACACAAGAGTCTTTGACCACTCTCTGGAGAACGCGGCGGAGGGGACGCGTTCTGCCCGTGAAAGTAAGCAAACCCCGGGGACTCAGGTTGTCAACCCCGGGGTTGCCCCGGACAGGTGAGTTAAACAGTAGATTTAGCGTGTTTTGCATTGGTAGAACTGACCCTTTTAAGTGTGCACCCTTAGTCACGGCAAAACACGCAGGAGAAAATGTATATTTGCGATATAAAGGAGCGCAGCAGACAGGGAAACGGGTGCGCTCTTCCTGGGACCACGCACAGGGACGGAGCGGCTCCGTCACAGACTCAGGATTTTGGCGAAAAATTGCTTCACGCGCTCTTATCATCTTATGACTTAATACCGCTTTTTATATTTCATTTAATGCTATTTTGCGTTGTCGACGGTACTTTATAACTTTTTTTTAAAAATAATTATTGATTTCATTTATATTGTAGAAATCAATAATCTAAGTGCAGCGGATCCATAAACCAATCAATAAAATAACCGTGGCCTAAAGACTGTTTTGTTTAGCCACGCCTATGACTGAAATACTTTTACCTGGGTTTTAATATTTTAAATACCACATTCACACTCATGTTTTTATTTATTTATTTTGACATACACTGTTTTATATTCTTATTAACTACATTGTGTTTTTATTTTACTTTTCTGAATGTGTCTTAACATTGTAAAGCACGTTGAATTGCGCTTTGTACGAATTGTGCTCAATTTGATTGATTGATTGAAAAAACATTCAAAATCATCATTAAAAATGTCCTCACCCCAACTTCCATCCATCCAGCCATTCATTTTCTTCCGCTTTATCCGGGGCCGGGTCGCGGGGGCAGCAGTCTAAGCAGGGACTCCCAGACTTCCTACTCCCCAGACACTTCCTCCAACTCCTCCGGGGGATCCCGAGGCGTTCCCAGGCGAGCCGAGAGACATAGTCCCTCCAACGTGTCCTGGGTCTTCCCCAGGGCCTCTTCCTGGTGGGACATGCCCGGAACACCTCCCCAGGGAGGCGCCCAGGAGCCACCTCAGCTGGTTCCTCTCAATGTGGAGGAGCAGCGGCTCTACTCCGAGCTCCCCCCGTGTGGCCGAGCTCCTTACCCTATCTCTAAGGGAGCGCCCAGCCACCCGGCGGAGGAAACTCATTTTGACTGCTGGTATCTCCAATCTTGTCCTTTCGGTCATTACCCAAAGCTCATGACCATAGGTGAGGGTAGGAACGTAGACCGACCGGTATATTGAGAGCTTTGCCTTTTGACACCTTCTTCACCACAACAGTCGATGCAGCGACTGCATCACTGCAGCCGCTGCACTGATCCGCCTGTCGATCTCACGCTCCATCCTTCTCTCACTCGTGAACAAGACCCCGAGATGAACCCTCGAGCCCCCGATGGAGGGTATAGAGCTGGTCCAGTGTTCCACGACCGGGACGAAAACCACTCTGCTCCTCCTGAATCCGAGGTTCAACTATTGGTCAGATTCTCCTCTCCAGTACCTGGAATAGACATTACCGGGGAGGCTGAGGAGTGTGATCCCTCTGTAGTTGGAACACACCCTCCGGTCCCCCTTCTTGAACAGAGGGACCACCACCCCGGTCTGCCAGTCCAGAAGCACGGTCCCCGACCGCCACGCCATGTTGCAGAGACGTGTCAACCAAGACAGTCCTACAACATCCAGATACTTTAGGTCCTGAGGGCGGATCTCATCCACCCCCGGAGCCCTGCCACCGAGGAGTTTGCAAACAACCTCAGTGACTTCAGCTTGGGTGATGGACGAGCCAGCGTCTGAGTCCCCGGTCTCTACTTCCTCTTCGGAAGACGTGACGGTGGGATTAAGGGACCTTAAGGTGGTCCTCAAAGTATTCCTTCCACCGTCCGACGACATCCCCAGTCGAGGTCAGCAGGTCTCCACCCGCACCGTAAACGGTGTTGGTGAAGCACTGCTTCCCTTGCCTGACCCGCCAGCCCCGCCCACATTCTGTTCGAATGCGTCTCGGTCTGGAATCGGACCATTGAGGGGCGTCAAAAAAACGCTCCAGCATTTACCGGCCAACCACCGCTGCTAATTTTGGGTCACTTGTCTTTCAAATGCGGAAGACTTCTCTCAAATATTTTCGGAACGTTCAGAACAAAATATATAACATAATTTACCTCAGAATTACAGAGTTTAGTGCGTTGATTATTGACTCAGCAGAAGTTTTCTCAGTCTGTGTTATTTTTATCCTCGTAATTCACCATGTTTGTTTAGACACGAACAGACAATGCGTTTGTTTGATTGGTTAATCCGCCTGTCAATCACTCCCTTTGGAAATTGGCGCGACTGGGTTGGATCCCAGACCCTCAGGTTTTGTAAAGTAGTCTGTCAAAACGTGTTGGGAATGGCTGGTCAAGCAACTGCTTCCCCCTCCCGAGCCGCCATATGGTTTGCCAGAATTTCTCTGAAGCCGACCGATAGTCCTCCATGGCCTCCCCAAACTCCTCCCAGCCCTGAGTTTTTGCCTCTGCGACAGCACGAGCTGCGGCCCGCTTGGCCTGCCGATACCTGTCAATGACCTCAAGAGACCTACAAGCCAGAGTGGCCTGATAGGCCTCCTTCTTCAGCCTGACGACATCCCTTACTTCCGGTGTCCACCACCGGGTTCGGGTGTTGCCGCCGCGACAGGCACCAGAGACCTTGCAACCACAACTCCGAGCAGGCGCATCAACAATGGAGGAGGAGAACATGGTCCACTCGGACTCAATGTCCCCAGCCTCTCCCAGGACATGGGAGATGCTCTCCTGGAGGTATGAGTTGAATACCCTACTGACAGAGGGCTCCGCAAGACGTTTCCAACTCACCACCAGGTGGTGATCGGTTGACAACTCCGCCCCTCTCTTCACCCGAGTGACCCCAACTTCACTCTACACTTATTTGTTTATTTATTAACCTTTACTTAACCAGGCATTGAGATCGAGGCAGAGACCTCTTTTTCACCCTTGAATAAGATTCTGCTATATTTATACCCGTATTTCAAACTATTTTGCTACTTATTATCTTTGGTTTTATTTTTATAAAATTCTGATATTGTAATTTTTGAGTTATTGTGTCCAAAATGCCATCACTCAAAGTCATATAATATAATGCAATTATAGAAAATACAAAACCATTTATCCCTCCTAAGAACTGCTGTGAGATCTACTTTCTCCAAGTCATACAATGCACCACAACAGGATTTTTACAGATGAAGAACCTTGATTTTCAACCAGTGGTAAAACTGTTCCTTGATCTATAGGTGTGCCTGAAAAAGTAACCAATTTTAGTCTGCAAAATGAAATCATACATGGATTTAATTAAATCCTGAAAAAAGAAAGCAAAACAATCACCATTAACAAATTCACAGGCCCAGGCCATTTGATGCAATATATACCACTTTTTTAAAGGACAGATATCATTTAATAAGGTTGTGGAATCTTTAAGCCAAACAAAAAGTGTTCCGTGCTGACAATTTTTTCTGGACCGTGGAGCCTCTCATTGTATTTTGAATTGCTTGTCTGCCTTAAGACTGGTTCATAGCCCCCCGTCAAAGCTCGTCTGCCTTAAGACTCGTTCATAGCCCCCCGTCAAAGCTCGTCCGCCTTAAGACTGGTTCATAGTATTTTTTGCTGAAAACATGAACATTTTTGAACATGATACTGTGAGCACTGTCCCAGATAGGGACATCCCGTAAAGGCTGATTTCTAGTCCAGCGCCACAGTCAGTCACATGCTCACGTCCTGACGCAGACCTTAAACTGCAGTAACCAGGGTCCAGGTGTGGAATGGGAATCTAAAAGATTTTATTTGCGTTTGTTTATTCTCTAGGACATTTATGTTCCAAACTTTAGCTGGTCCAAGTTGTTGAATCAGTTTTTAATATAGTCTTTGTGGATCAACCAATCATAGCACCAAGTTGCACATACATGGCAGGTGTACGCTGCACAGTGAGCACATCGAGCTTTCTGATTGGCTTCCTGGTGCATCAGGGATTCATTGTTCATTGTTTTGTTGTTTGTGTTGCATCGAATCACCAGGACAAGTTCCTATGTTTGTGAATTTTGTTCATTGACAATGGCAATAAATCTTACTCTGATTCTGAGCTGTGTGGCACTTCAGCGTGGATTTGACGGGGGACTATGAACCAGTCTTAAGGCGGACGAGCTTTGACGGGGGGCTATGAACCAGTATTAAGGCGGACGAGCTTTGACGGGGGGCTATGAACCAGTATTAAGGCGGACGAGCTTTGACGGGGGACTATACAATTTTACAGAGTAAGATCAATATGAATTGATTTTTTAGAAATTAGTTTTTTGTGCTATAAACATAACAGGATCAAAAGGGGAAGTGACAAAAACAAAAGAAGCAGTGTTGGATTCAATATATCTGAAACAAGACAAGGAAAAAGGTCGTATGAAAAATAATGTATTCTTTAACAATTTACAGGCTAATAGAAACTGTTGGAGCGTAAACTATCCCTCCACCAGGCGCTCTGCTTGGAACTTTCCCTCACGCTCTTAAGACATAAAATATGAATATTCTTGAAGGTTGAATCTCTCAGGACAAGCCTGGCAGTACTTTTCTTCTTTATCAATCCGGTTCCTAATAAAGTCTTGTGTTCAGAAAACCAGTGGAGGCTGAAGAAAAAGTGTTAATCTTCTAAGACAGGTGCAAGGAGTAACCTGTGAGTGACCTTGTGTCCATGAGAAAGTAGCAGACAGAGCAAGATTATATGTATATATTTGCAGTGTACGTATAAAGCCAGCTTTACAATATTGAAGGTTTATTAATGCATAACGGAATAGAGATTAGTGACCTCATTGTCTTCCCTCAAAACCCTATATTGTCAGATCATTTCCTAATTACCTTTCAGTTTATTCTTAAAGATCATCCAGTCCCACAAAATAAAGTTATAATGAAAAGGACAATATCTGAAAAATCTATCTCAAAATTCAAAGAAATAATAGAGCCAATATTCAGTGACATGTCATGTGATCCTGTCATGTGATCATGTCATGTGATCATGTCATGTGATCATGTCATGTGATCGTGGCATGTGATCATGTCATGTGATCACGTCATGTGATCATGTCATGTGATCACGTCATGTGATCATGTCATGTGATCATGTCATGTGATCATGTCATGTGATCATGTCATGTGATCACGTCATGTGATCATGTCATGTGATCACGTCATGTGATCATGTCATGTGATCATGTCATGTGATCGTGGCATGTGATCATGTCATGTGATCATGTCATGTGATCGTGTCATGTGATCATGTCATGTGATCGTGGCATGTGATCATGTCATGTGATCACGTCATGTGATCATGTCATGTGATCATGTCATGTGATCATGTCATGTGATCCTGTTGAGAACAGTTTTAGTCCCAGTTTAAGTGATCAATGTGTCGACTTGACCATGAATTCTCTGAAGTCTGCTCTTGACGTTGTAGCGCCGTTAAAACAGAAGGTCATTAGGCCAAAGCGCGCCCCCCCATGGTACAACCAAGAACTGCGTTCACATAAACAAAGAGTTAGAAAGTTAGAGGGATTATTTCGTCGCTCTCACACAGAAGAATCCCTAAAAGCATGGAAAAGTTGCCTGCTGTCCTATAAGCAGGCTCTGCATGAGGCCCAAACCAGATATTATTCAAATCTAATAGAAGTCAACAAAAGTAACACTAAATTCCTTTTCAGCACTGTAGCTAGGCTAACAAACTGTCACAGTGCAGTAGAGCCCTCAATCCTAGCTACACTCAGCTCTGATGATTTCCTCCTATTTTTTAACAATAAAATAAAAACAATCAGAGATAAATTAGATGAAATTACCCCCGCTATTAGCCCTGAACTAGCCCAAGCTGTAAATCTAACGTCCCATATAAATCCACCTGTAAACTTAGAAAGGTTCAGAGCTGTTGATCAAGCAGAGATAACTTCAGCCATTATGTCCTCTAAAAGCTCAACTTGTGTCCTAGACCCCATTCCAAGCTCCTCAAAGACATTCTCCCCTAATTATAGACCCTATTCTTAATATAATAAATACT
>NW_027316500.1:38170294-38225294 GCF_026437365.1 Eucyclogobius newberryi | reverse complement strand
CTTTTCTTTCTGGAGAAACAAAACAAATCCAAGATCTTCACCATTGAAAACATTGGCTTCCAGGATGATGGCCCCCTAGCCAGGGTCTGTTGGGTTCAACACCTCGGCAGATTTGACATTTCTGCGTGGGAACAGGCATAATGAGTTTGGACACTTATTTTGTGAAAATGTCTAAGAAACCGAACAAGAAGAACAATGCCACTGAGAGTCACCAACTAGCTTGTCATTATTTTTATTAACTTCATGTGCATTTTTAATATGTATCTTATGTGTCACTTGTGTATTATTGCACTTTTAAGTACAGCACTTTGGGATTTTAAAGTTGTAAGTGTTCTTTATAAAAAAAGACTTTGACAATGACATTGAACGCCTCCAGAAGTGAGATAGAACCAGTGATGTTTGCTGCTTTGTGGGAGATGAGATTGGCTACTGATTAGATTAAAAAGGCAGAAGACACAAAGATAGACGTGGCTCTGGCGGAAATGCACGATTTAAAATACAAGCCCAACAAACTGGAAAGCTGAGCCACTGCAGCTGAAAAGGAATCTGATTTGAAAGTGACGGTCTCTGCTCTGCGAGCCAATGTGGCAGATTTAACGAGCCAGGTACACGTCCGGACTGAACAAGGGGAGAATCGTTATCGCAGAGGTCATCTGTGGATTGTAAGCCTTCTAGAGGACACTGAAGGGAAGGATGTGGTCAAATGTATGGCGGCTTGGATCCCCAAATGTCTAAAGCTTCAACAAAAGCTGGGAAATTAAAGCTTGATTGTCGCTCCCTGGCTCCCACGCCAGCCCCAAACCAGAGCCCAAGACCTACTGAAGTTTCTTCACTTCAGTGAGAAACAGGCTGCATCTAGACATCTCGTCACGGCCGGGAAATGGATTATACAGAAAATGGATTATGTTTTATCACACAGTACTGAGGCAAAAAAAGAAAGAAAAAGATTTACCTTAACGGAGGAGGCTTTGGCATTTGAATACCAGACCCTTCAGTAATATCACATTCCCCGCTTTCCCCCCTTTCAATGGAAGGGACCTGTACACTTTTAGGATACATGTGAGTGCCCAATGCTGGCCAATGTGTTGCAGCTTTTCTTTTTAAATACCCAGGTGAAATGTTTGATCAACCATACCGGAGGGGCTTTTTGTTTAGTTTAGTTTTTTTTTTTTACCAAGAACATGGTTTTCCCTCCACCGTCTGATCTCTTTTTGGATCAGTCTGTGGGCTCTTTGCATGTTTTTGGCATGCTGCACTTTTTATGTTTTATTATGTTTTGCTTGCAAATTGTTCAGCAAATTTACAAGATTGATTCCTTTAATGTTGAAGTCAAATTGATTCCAATTAAGCGGGAAAATACTAACAAATATGAGAAAATAAAAAACTAGATATTATATTCCTACAAGAAACAAATTATGACTTAGAAAATCAAAAATGAACGAAATTTGGTTACAATGGACTTTATTATTCCTCATACAGGACAAACATAAGAGGGGTGTGGCTATATTGCTCTCAAGCAGAATAGGCTTTGAACAAAGTATTGAACACAAAGATAAAGATGGCAGATTTGTACTGGACAAAGGAACTATTAATGGAAGTCCATTTACCTTGATAAATGTGTATGCTCCACCAGGAAAGGACCTCACCCTCCGCACTAAGATTATGGATGTGATTGCAAACCACTCTGAGGGAACCCTTATCTGTGGACTTAGACTTGAACTTGCTTGAACTTGTTCAGCCGACATTAGATGTCTCAAGCTCATAAAGTACTGGTGAATCTAAATAGGTTCGATGCTAAAAACAATGTCAAATGACATGATTTATGTAGAGGAAAACTACAATCATGAGGTTTCTCCGCCCGTTCTCTGGGATGCAGAGAAGGCAGTTTTGAGCGGCAGCTTAATTACTGTCACCTCGGCCAAAAAGAAACAAAAGCAGAAAAAACTAACCATTTACACAACAAACTAGAGCTGCCAGAAGCTAAAGATGCTGGAAAAAAGGGTCATCAAATGCTACAGGTAATTAAAAAGACAAGAGGTGAAATTAAGTAATTCTTTTATTTCATGAAATTGGTCCAATGTTTGAATGTACCCCACCTCTGTCCTTGGCAAACGGAATCCCTTTAATATTTAGATATAGTCTTGGACAAAAACTACACCCTCTATACCCTTTCTCCACTATAAAGACAGATCTTGAAATATGGACTCTGATCCCATACTTAAGTCTATATTAATTTCCATCCCCAACTGGCTGTTTGATGAGTGGAATAAAAGAACTCTACAACAGGGAGTTTGGGGTTATTAGGGTTGTACTGGTGTGACCCAGAATAAGACTCTCAATGGAACAATAGAGAGTCATGTGATGTTCCTGTCCAGGCATTACTGGCAGATAATAAAGGTTGATTCATCTGGAGGAAATTAAGAATCAAGAAAAATAAATCAAACAAAGTCATTATCATTATATCTAAATGATAACAATCCATTGCTAATTTGAACAGATGCTCAAATAAATATATTAAAAACAAATAGGAAAGAGTGTGGAAATGTAGGAACAGCCCTGAGGAAGACCACAAAATCACATGCCTGAAGGGGAAAAATATGTTTTTTTCACCACACCATGTCAAAGTGCCCATTATTCACAAGGAAATGCTAACTGCTGGAGAACCCAGCAGGCAAACCACTATCAGGTGTGTTGGGGCTGTGCTGTTGCTCAAAAATAATGGACTGAAATTCACAGGGCACTGCAGACTGTTTTTGACTTTGCCATCCCACTCAAATTTAAAACTATGTACTTGGGCCTCAAGACTTTGGACTAAGGGGGACTTTTATTTGAATTTAAATGTGCCATGATTTTGTTTCTATTGATGTTTTTTTCTCTCTGGTCATGTTGTGTCCTGTAATGTTTATTCTTTTAAAGAAATGAAACAAACCTTCACGTTGACTGTATTACCGTGTGGTTCAACAACTTTAAAGCTTTAAATGATGTGGTCCACTCAGCTAAAAAAAATAAATGAATTGTGACCTATCTGCACTTGAGGCTCCTTCAAATCATAACCAAGCCTTGGGTTCGCCCTGGCAGAGCCATGTTTGAGCTTCTTCCCTCAGGAAGACATCACAATCATTTTTTTTAACTTATTTCAAAATGTTTTCTAACTTATGTCCATCTGTAATGGAGATTGCATGGGGGCAGTCACCACAGGGCCCACTGTCATAAAGCGCCTTCTCGTGACCCATAAAGATAAATTGGTCCTATGTCCCTGTTGGGTCGCTCTCACGCCAAACGTCATCGTGAAGGCCCTATTTGGCTTGGCCAATTCTGAACATTTTAGACATGGGCCCTAAAGAGCCCTATTTTGTTGCAGATGTTAAGCAGTATGATGCCCATTAAATACATAACAGAATAAAGCCCAGGTCCAGTCAGTTCTTCTCATGTGGCCATGCACACCTGGTTCTAGGAGAAAACAAACTGTTCTGATGGGACTCGTCCGGCACCATACTCCCTGTGCGTCACTGCTCACGCCAAACACCTGCTATTGTCCTCAGTCTCGGATCATGTCACGGTCCGAATAGAAATTTCATTAAAGTGATCGATTCGGTGTTGTTACGCTATACGCCTATAGGGGAACATGCCTCGAAGAAAAAAAGAGCCAAAGGAAGAAATGTTGAGACCCAATAATGGCAAATAACCTAAACTAAAAGCACAGGCATTCAAACAAGTTTATTTATAGGGCAGATAGAAACATATCAATCATTATAATGAAATGTACTTTAAAAGAGTGAGTGCAGGTCAAATACTTTCAGTCTTATGCAAAGCTGAACAGAACTGTTTTATTTTCTGAGAAGCCAGTCTCACATCTTCAGGAAGATAGTCCTCTGGGTGACAGCAGAAGGACAGTCCCTGAGGTCCCCAGAGTCCGAAATGGTTCTAGTCAGGACCCGAGCAGCAGCGTTCTGGATGTACTGCAGCTGTTTTACAGCTCGTTTGGAGAGGCCAGTGAGCAGCCGTTACAGTCTAATCAACTGGAGACAAGTCTCTCAAAGTCTGGTTTGGACACTATACTATGTTTTTTAGATAGTAAAAAGCTGTTATTGATTTGATATGCCGCTAAAGTTCAAGTCTGAATCCATTATTACTCCTAAATTTCACTGTCAGGAGTCACAAAACGGCAGGCAAGAACCCACATGCACGACACAGGAAACAGTTCAGGCTTAGGGTATTTATTACCAGCAGAGATGAAAACAAGGTTGTAACGCGTGACAGACAAATCATCAATCTCCCATCGATATCTCCCATCGATATCTCCCATCGATATCTCCCATCGATATCTCTCATCGATATCTCTCATCGATATCTCTCATCGAAATCTCTCATCGATCTCCCATCGACCCACTTTTATCAATAAACATTCTTTCGTATTTCATTGTTGTGGCGTGGTCCTTGCTATTGAAGTGTCAATTTTTTTATTTTATTTGAAATAATAAGGAAAACAAAAAACAACAACAAAAAGAACAATTGTGTCCTTACGATGAAGAAGTGAGAGTAAAACGGGCGTGCGCATTTGCGACACCTGCAGGTCAAGCCGGGAGGTGGCATTATAAATGTATACATATATGTAAATATATATATACAAACAAAAATGCATTTCTGGAGTGGTCAGCGTCCACCTGTCATTTATTTGGACACATCTCCGCTGTCTTAAAGAGCTCATTAGTGCGACCAGGCCCAGGAATAGCCGCATGTAAAGCCCCTTTAGTGCTGCCACAGAAGTGTTGATGCCTGTGAAATGTGTGTTTTGGACAGAGGACAGGACGAGGGGGGCGTGGCTTAAGGGGCTGGTACCACATGCATCTCGGACTCAACATCAGCCCGTGTTGTATGTGTCACTCACCCAGGCCACTACATGTTCTGAGGACGCTGTAGCTAGAGGAGAGCCAACGGTGATAAATGGCAACGAGCCCAAAGCTGTAACAAAGCATCTTCAAACCAGCGTAATGTCCGGGTTATAGACGCTCCTGAATATAAACCAAATGTACAAGGAAAAAATACATTGTACATATACCACCTGTCAATAAGCGTGTCAATGAGTTATTTACACATAAAGATGGGCAGATATGACATTTTTTGGTCTAAAACAATATATTTAGTTCAGAATGATGTTATATTATTCCATTTAATCTGTAAAAGAATACAAAACATATGCAGGATACTTGGCCTGTGTCGCCCCTAACGTGGTGGGGCTGTTTGCTTTTCGACCAGGCTCATGGGCTGGACTCAGCTCACACGTGATCATGGGAAAGTGTTCAAAGCGATTCAGAATGAGCTCCTGGACTGTTTTCTGGCTGTGATTAAAAATGTGTTCAATGTGTCAAACCTGTAGCACCTGTGCTCCGTTACCTTGACTACAAACACACCATTAGGAGCCTTTTTTTAGATTATTAGGCTGGATAAGGCCAACGCTGAGCGTTAAGCTTTGATTAACTTCTATTCATAAATATATATTTTGGTTATTAGAAAACTCATGAAAGAATTCTATAAAGGACATTTTACATTGACTGTATAATACATTTTTAAATACACATTTACAACTGAATTAAATAATTAAACACACTTGATTTCCTCTTTGGTAATGGGAATAGTGTTTAGAGGCAGATACAATTTGTTAGAAAATACATTTGATATAAAATTACATTTTACACTTTATAAAACGTCAGTTTGTAAAGAGCATGTTATAGTGCGTTGTAGCAATTACTACATTAAGACAAACAAAACACAATTGTTGTGTTTTGTTTCTAAGTGGCATTAGTGAACCTAAACTACATGTGTAACATTTTACATTTTTATATTGAATCATCACAACCTCTGTCCCTACTGTCCCCTACTGTCCTCTCTGTCCTTATTGTCCCCTCTGTCCCTACTGTCCCTATTGTCCCCTCTGTCCTCTCTGTCCCTATTGTCCCCTACTGCCCCCTCTGTCCCTACTGCCCCCTCTGTCCTCTCTGTCCCCTCTGTCCCTACTGTCTCCTCTGTCCCTACTGCCCCCTCTGTCCTCTCTGTCCCCTCTGTCCCTACTGTCCTCTCTGTCCCTACTGCCCCCTCTGTCCTCTCTGTCCCCTCTGTCCCTACTGTCCTCTCTGTCCCTACTGCCCCCTCTGTCCTCTCTGTCCCCTCTGTCCCTACTGTCCTCTCTGTCCCTACTGCCCCCTCTGTCCTTACAGTCCCCTCTGTCCCTTCTGTCCCCTACTGTCTTCTCTGTCCCTACTGTCCCCTCTGTCCTCATTCAAATCATTCACTGAAATGCCAAAGTAAAACTGTATGTTCGCTTGAAGACCATCATAACTGAAAACTGAAATTAATAAAGCACATTTTACACTGATGATTAAGGACTGGACCAAAATGATTGTGGACATTCCTCAAAATGGAAAAAAACGAATTCTGAATTTGAGAATGGACAAATTCAAAAGAAGTTGGATTTATTGTGACAGATCTGCTGGATTAAACCTATGGGATTATTCAGATGGAAAATGCCTCAGAATCTGTTAAAAGTTGCCTGTACTGCACAGTAAACAACTTATGATGCCAACAATAACAGATAAAAAAAGATAGTACAAGTATAAAAGTGTCCTTTGCTCCTGTCAAACACCTTCCCCAGTATTGTGGACACTGTTGGACTGTCCCAGCGAGTGTCTTTGTCATTGCTCAAACATCTATCAGAGAAATTCAGCCAAACGCCAAAACAATAACCCCCAATATAATGATTCTTTCAGTCAGACATTCAGACTCTCCACGCCCCCCACCCCCCCACCCCTCACACCCCCACGCCCCTCAGGCCCCCCACGCTCCCCACGCCCCCCACACCCCTCAGGCCCCCCACGCTCCCCTCACACCCCCACGCCCCCCACGCTCCACACGCCCCTCAGGCCCCTCACACCGCCCCATGCCCTTCAGGACCCTCACGCCGCCCCATGCCCTTCAGGACCCTCACGCCCTTCAGGCCCCCCACGCCCCTCAGGCCCCCCATGCCCCTCAGACCTCACGCCCCCCACCCCCCCCCACCCCTCAGGCCCCCCACGCCCCTCAGGCCCCCCACGCTCTCCACACCCCTCACGCCCCCACGCTCCACACGCCCCTCAGGCCCCTCACGCCGCCCCATGCCCTTCAGGACCCTCACGCCCTTCAGGCCCCCCACACCCCTCACGCCCCCCCACGCCCTTCAGGACCCTCACGCCCCCCACACCCCTCAGGCCCCCCACACCCCTCACACCCCTCACGCCCCCCCACGCCCTTCAGGACCCTCACGCCCCCCACACCCCTCAGGCCCCCCACACCCCCTACGCCCTTCAGGACCCTCACGCCCCCCACACCCCTCACGCCCCTCAGGCCCCCCACACCCCTCAGGGCATGACATTGCTTTTACTATTATGCCTATAACTTTTTGGGCTGTTATGTTTTCTGACTATATTATTTAAAAGTCCAATGCATGAACATGTTTATAAATGTGATCAGGAGCATTACAGATCTCCAGCAGAGGGCGCCTCGCTCTGATACCATCAGATCAATATGGGAAAAAAAACATAAAGGAGCTTGATAGACGCAGATGAAGAGCAGTTACAGGAGGTTTGGACAAAACACAACAGGATATTTTAATATATCAAATTAAAGTTTAACCTACAGTAGAAGTATCACTAAACATTGTCCACAACACAACTTCAATAATCACATTTGTTTTCACACCAAAGACTCTATATTTATACGGTGAGATTTCCCTCAGGTCATATGAACGCTGTCTCACAGAAGCTCGTCTCGCACATGGAGCTAGCATCGCCTTCTCACTCGCGCTGCTGACTAACACTGAGCGGTATACGTCCAGTGTGGGGGTGTGGGGGGTGACAGGGGCTATATCCAGCACAAGGGACTTTTGCCTGGCCTCCGTCCTGGTGCCAGGAGCTCATGGCCAAAGCACGCTATGACCGCTCCTGATGTGGAGCTGTCAACAAGGCACTCACCCACTTCATCAGGAGCAGAAATAAAGCACATCCAGAGCCAAATACAGTATGTACTCGGCCTAATGTGTGGCTATTATACAAGTTTAACAAGTCATGTCTGATGTTCTATAGAGTGAGCACACATTGAAGCAGTAGGCACCAAATAAACCAATAGTCGAATCTATAATAATAATAATTATCTTTAGTATTAATACAAATAAAATAATAATAACAAATATAGCCGCAAGCGGCAATGATCGGCCCTCACCACGCCGCAAGAGGAGGGGGCGCTAACGCGCCCCAATGGTCCTTTTATTACGCCTACTGCTGAATCTGTGACGCTGTCACATCTTCTCCCCTTTGTTTTACCATCAAAAAGCTATTTTATTTTGAATTCTTGGCAAAATGTCCTATCTCTCAATGCATTTTTGGTACATTTGGGGGCGCGTCATTTTGTCAATTTTAGAAAAGGGAAATAGCCAGAATGTAGAGAGGCACGATTTTTAGAGGTGTGCAAATTTTTGTGACTTTTCGTCAATGTTCACTGGGTGAAAAATAGGGAACTGGAAAACTGGAAGAAGAAGAAGAAGAAGAAGAAGAAGAAGAAGAAGAAGAAGAAGAAGAAGAAGAAGAAGAAGAAGAAGAAGAAGAAGAAGAAGAAGAAGAAGAAGAAGAATATTCCGATGCGAAAACAATGTTTCCCATTTTTCAAATATCATAAACTATACATTTTCCTCATGGTGTGGGTCCCTGGTCACTGAAGGGAACTTTCGTTAATTATGAGTGGGCTCCGCCCACTTTGTGTTTTTGGCCCTCTATACAGAAATAATGTTACATTTTTGCATTACATGTTTATATGCACGGAACATGCAAGAGATGGGGAACGTATTCGTGAAATACTTAGCGCAAACGAGTGCTTTATGTAAATTGTTCGTTTAGTGCAACATTTTGAACTAATGATAGCAGCAAAAAAAAAGCTATTGCCAAGTTGAATTAGTGACGAGCGATACCACTGATTTTTGATTATATCTGACAGAAGTAATACTATGGCAAACATTGTGACGTCGATCCGATACAAGTTTAGGACCAAAACACATTGAAACTCCTCAACTATTAATAATTCAAATTTTACATTGGCCATCATTATTTTCTTTCAACCTCCACTTAAATAATAGGAATGATAAATATATGTGCAGAAAACTTAAAATATGAACAATGTATTACAATAATATAAACAAATAGCATTTTCAGGAGTATTGATACTTAAGATACCTCTGTTAGTATCGATATTTGGTATCAATCTTCCCATAACTAACCATGTTGTATTGGACTTACTACAATTCTGAAAAAATATGAAAGAAAGGAAATTTGTTAATGGGTGATTTTAACATTAACTTGCTTGATTAAACACTTAAAGACATTACTAATTCAATACAAATGATCAAAAATGTAACAAGAATAACCTTTATAGGGATGTACAATTTAATAATTGGACTTTTTGATCAGAATTGTATTTAAATTGCTAGAAAATTTAAAAAAAATAAGATATAGACGCAAAGAACAAATAAATAAATAATTTAAAATATTTCACATTCTGAATGATTTTTATTGAGAAGCACCTGAAGAATGATTTAAATGAAGTAAACCAGGGAAGCAAACATAAGACAACATAAGATGAACCTTCAAATCAAATCAAATCAATTTATTTTTGTAAGGCCCAAAATCACAACAACAGTTGCCTCTGAGGGCCACAGGGAGAAATGAATCAACAATGTCTGTGGTGGCGATGAAGTCAGACAATGTCTGTGGTGGCAAGGGACGATGTCCCAGGGTCCTCTGTCCTTAGACTCTCCTTCTCGGCCAGGAAAAACTACAAAAAAACCTCTTTGGGAAAAAAGCGTAGAAACCTGGAGGAGTTCCAGTGAAGGAGAGATCCGACTCTCACAGACGGACACGAGTGAGACTGGAGCTGGAGCCACTCCTCAGGCAGATGAGGGACCGACTGAGGCGAACTGGACCCACTCCTCAGGCAGATGAGGGACCGTCCACACAGGGCAGGGACCACTCCACCAGGAGAGGGACATCTGGGTCCACAGGTCCTCAGGAGTGAGAGAAAGAAAAAGAAGGCGGTGAACAGTTTGCAAGTGGAATTAAAAAATAAATATTGTTTGATAGCATAAGTAGTCAGAAGAAGAGGATAGTGCTCAGCATAGTTACTCCTAGGGCAGCGTAGCTGAAGCTGTGGGTTTATGTTTCTGTTCCTAACTAGTCTGACCATAAGCGATTTCGAAGAGGAACGTTTTAAGCCTGGACTTAAATGAAGAGACTGTGTCAGCATATTTGACATGGGTCGGGAGCTGATTCCATAACACAGGAGCTTGGTAGCTAAACGCTCTACATCCTACAGTACTTTTAGAGACTCTTGGCACCACCAGAAGGCCGGCATTCTGAGAGCGAAGAGCTCTGTTTGGATGATATGGTTCTATAGCATCTTTGAGGTCGGATGGGGCCATGTCATTTATGGCTTTGTAGATCAAGAGTAGAATTTTAAATTTGATTCTAAACTCGACGGGGAGCCAGTGAAGAGACTCCAGCACCGGCGTAATGTGCTCTCTTCTTTTTGTTCCTGTTAGTAATCTTGCTGCTGCATTTTGAACCAGTTGAAAGCTTTTTATGGAGCTTTTAGGACCTGCTGTGAGCAGGAGTTACAGTAGTCTAATCTAGTCGTTACAAATGCATGGATAAGTTTTTCGGCATCACTTTTAGGCCAGATTCTTCTGATTTTGGCTCTTGTTGCGCAAATGGAAATAGGCTGTTTTACAAGCTTGATTTATATGAGCTTTAAATGAGAGCTCCTGGTCAAATAAGACTCTGAGGTTTCTTACAGTAGAACTGGAGCCTACACTGACATTGTCCAGTGTGACTATCTGCTCAGATAGAGCGTCTCGTAGATGCTTAGGGCCAAGCACAATGACCTCTTTTTTTTCAGGGTTAAGAAGCAGGTAGTTTAGTGTCATCCAGGTTTTTATCTCCTTCACACAAGCACTAAGTCTGTCTACTTGATCGCTCTGATCAGGTTTCATTGATAAATACAGCTGAGTGTCGTCTGCATAGCAGTGGAAGTTAATGTCATGTGACCTGATCATGTGACCCGACGGCAGCATATAAAGAGTAAACAGAATTGGACCGAGTACCGAACCCTGTGGCACACCGTAAATTACTTTAGAGCATGGTGAGGACCTCTGGTTTACATTAACAAATTGGAACCTATCAGATAGATAGGATTTAAACCAGCTGAGGGCTGTTCCTCCAACACCTACATCACATTCTAACCTCTGCAGTAGAATGTTGTGGTCAATGGTGTCAAACGCTGCGCTGAGGTCCAACAGAACCAGGATTGAGACCAGTCCATCGTCAGCGGCTAATAACAAATCATTTGTGACTTTAACTAGTGCAGTTTCAGTGCTGTGGTGGGCTCTGAACCCTGACTGGAAAACTTCAAATAAGTTATTGTCCTGCAGGTGGCGACAAAGCTGTTTTACTACAACTTTTTCAAGGATTTTAGAGACAAAGGGAAGATTTGAAATAGGTCTGTGGTTTACCAATAGGTCGGGATCTAGATTAGGCTTTTTCAGAAGAGGTTTAATGACTGCATGTTTGAAGGATGTGGAACATAGCCACTTTCGAGTGAAGTATTTATTATATTAAGAATAGAGTCTATAATTAGGGGAAGAATGTCTTTGAGGAGTCTGCTTGGAATGGGGTCTAGGACACAAGTTGAGCTTTTAGAGGACAAAAGGGCTGAAGTTATCTCTGCTTGATCAACAGCTGAACCTTTCTAAGTTTACAGGTGGATTTATATGGGACGTTAGATTCACAGCTTGGGCTAGTTCAGGGCTAATAGCGGGGGAAATTTCATCTCATTTATCTCTGATTGTTTTTATTTTATTGTTAAAAAATAGGAGGAAATCATCAGAGCTAAGTGTAGCTGGGATTGAGGGCTCTACTGCACTGTGACAGTTTGTTAGCCTAGCTACAGTGCTGAAAAGGAATGTAGTGTTACTTTTGTTGACTTCTATTAGATTTGAATAATATCTGGTTTGGGCCTTACGCAGAGCCTGCTTATAGGACAGCAGGCAACTTTTCCATGCTTTTAGGGATTCTTCTGTGTGAGAGCGACGAAATAATCCCTCTAACTTTCTAACTCTTTGTTTATGTGAACGCAGTTCTTGGTTGTACCATGGGGAGGCGCGCTTTGGCCTAATGACCTTCTGTTTTAACAGCGCTACAACGTCAAGAGCAGACTTCAGAGAATTCATGGTCAAGTCGACAAATTGATCACTTAAACTGGGACTAAAACTGTTCTCAGCAGGATCACATGACATGTCACTGAATATTGGCTCTATTATTTCTTTGAATTTTGAGATAGATTTTTCAGATATTGTCCTTTTCATTATAACTTTATTTTGTGGGACTGGGTGATCTTTAAGAATAAACTGAAAGGTAATTAGGAAATGATCTGACAATATAGAGTTTTGAGGGAAGACAATGAGGTCACTAATCTCTGTTCCATACGTTAGGACAAGATCCAGAGTGTTCTTGTGAGTGTGAGTCGGTTTATTTACATTCTGAGTGAAACCAATGCTGTCTAACAAGGCGCTGAAGGCATTACTGAGAGCGTCATCACTCACGTTCACGTGGATATTAAAGTCTCCAGCTATAACTATTTTATCCCAGGCTAACACTAAGTTTGATATAAAGTCAGAAAACTCTGTTAAAAACTCTGAATAGGGACCAGGAGGTCGGTAGATAACTATGAACAAAACTATTTTTTGGTTTTTCATATTTGGACATGTGATCGACAGCATAAGGCTTTCAAATGAGTGAAATGCATTGTTAGTTTTAGGGCTCATGAGTAGGCTTGAGTGGGAGATCACTGCCACACCACCACCTCGGCCTGTGCTCCTGGCAGTCTGAAAGTTAACATGGGTGGGTGGGGTTAACATGGGTGGGTGGGGTTAACATGGGTGGGTGGGGTTAACATGGGTGGGTGGGGTTAACATGGGTGGGTGGGGTGGACTCATTTAGTCTGACGTAGTCGTCTTGTTGAAGCCACGTTTCAGTTAGAGCTAGAAGATCTATGTTATAGTCACTAATTAATTCATTAACTAAGAGCGATTTGGAGGAAATTGCTCTAATGTTTAGCAGTCCACATTTTACGTGTTTATTCATTTGTATATTTGTGTCATTTGTGATTGTTATTTTCCTTAAGTTATTTGGTCTGAGCCTGAAATATTTTTTCTGAGATGTGACTTTTTGCCATTATTTGCCTTGCACATAATGAATCACATACAAAAACAACAAATCAAAACCGTAATGAGTAATGAGTTTGGACGCTGAGAAAGCTTTTGATTCTGTAGCTGCCCATGTATATTTAAAGTGCTAAACAAATCCACAATTTCATTATAAAAAATATCGGAGCTCTTTACGATGGTCCAACATCAAAAATTAAAATCAATGACAGGTCCACTGACTCTGGGCAGGGGGGTCAGGCAGGGCTGTGCCTGGTCTCTCCTTCTATTTGTGTTGTATTTGGAACTATTGGCCTAATATTTTAGACAATCAAACACTATTCATGGTGTTACAATCGATGGGACCAAACATAAAGTTGTGCTGCAGATGATGTTCTATTGTATTTGACCGAACCAGAAATGTCCAATCCTAATGTGATGTATTTCTCAAAAAAAATGGTCCAATATCTGGATACAAAAGGAATGTACATTTTTTTTTATTATTTCATTCTGGCATCTCCGTCTGGCCTTTAGAAAGACCAATTTAAATGTGCCAAGTCACCGTAAATGCCGGACCATGTCGGCCTCGGTGGAACTGAAATAACCCAAATTTGTGATTTTCGTTTTTTTGCATTATGTGAAAGTTAAAGATATGGACCAGCCATTCGATGTATCAAATAACAGTATTTGCAGCATTAAAAGCATAAATAAAGCCGTTTAAAGTGTGGTGTTTTCGGCTGCTCTCTGGACATGCAGAGGGGTGTGACCTCATTTCCATATGAACAGCTGTGCTATTGTAGTCAGCCAATGGGCTGAACCGCCAGCCGCATGGCTACTTGATAAGCAGAAACACCGGGAGCAACACGCGCTGCGTAGCATTAGTTGAAAAATGGATCCTTCTGCAATCGCTTCGGAGCTTAACAGAGGTTGTTACAGCTCCACGCTTTTGGATTATTTCTGCGAAAAGTCCGCTTTTCCAGATGACTATCTAAGTTCTGAATCTGAAGATGAACTCACAGATGACGAACGTGACTTCATCCAACTGGAAAACATCCCTAGTCAATGGCTGACCTTAGACGAGGACGAAGATGAGGAAGAAGCTCCCGGTCACGCCAAAGAGCTGGAGCGTGAAATAACGGACGCTATTGCTATGGTTACATTTGCAGGGGAAAAAGAAGATATGGAAAAAATCCGTAACTTTGACTGCAAATGTTACGCAAGAGAATCTCAAGAGAATCGTGTAGCGGGAAACTAACTCAAGAACTGATGTACAAGCTACGGAGCGATTCATTAGCAGCAGAAAGAGAGTGGCAAGATATGAGGATTATCGGACATTTGGAAGCAAACAGACCTTCTGTCGTCACTTCTGAGCTGATGACGTCAACCAAAAAGCCCCCGATGAAGCGAAAGTCTGCTCGGACCAGCTATTTCATAGGAGGCACGGAAGTCTGCAGAAATACATTCCTGTTCCTCATGGAGTAAGTACTGCTTGTGTAACATACGACCAATGTTATGTTGAAAGTGTCTTTTCTGCTAGCGTTTCTGCTCAAAGAAATGCCCATAGCTTTTTTTTGCTACGGGCATCTGTGAGCCGTGTTATCACCAGTGAGCTAGCTAGCCCCGCTAGCCGAGGGCTGATGCCCCATCATTATCTCCGCGTTTTGCGTCTTAAATACAACGTAAACGTCACAATGTGAATAATGCAGAATACTTTGCATCACAAACACGCTTGAAAGTGCCTGTTTTGGTGTGCTGTTCTGCAAGTGTTTGCTTTTACGAGCCGTGTTATGACCAGTGAGCTAGCTAGCCCCGCTAGCCGAGGGATAATGTCCCATTATCTCCGCGTTTTGCATTGAAAGTGCCTGTTTTGGTCTAAACCTGGTCTAGACCTGGTCCATGTGAACTGTTATCTGTGAAACGTGTTATTCCCATATTACTGTTAACCCTAATCCTTTTCCCCCCCTTTTCAGAATTGGCAAAGACACCCTGGCTGACATAATTAAACACTATGACGAAAATGGAGCAACACCACGGTTGAGGAAGAAGCGTGCACAGCCACATTCACGCAGGTTCATCAGCCATGAAGTGATTCACACCGTTGTAGAGTTTATCCAAAACTATGCAGAAGTCCATTCCATAATGCTACCTGGTCGACATCCTGGCCATAGGGACTGGCATGTGAAGTTGCTCCCAACCCATGTGACTAAGGCCTCAGTTTGGCGTCTCTACGTGAAGTCTGCTAAGGAGCTTGCAGCTTCTCCCACACATCAGAAGCTGCAGGCCGCGCACAGATCTCTGTTGGCAGTGTCAGAGCAACAACGAGCAGCTGATACGAAGTGCAAATGTAGAAAATCTGAAGTTGTCCAGAAGCAAGTGCATCATCTTGCCCTTGTGCAAAATGAGAGGACTTTTTACAACACTTTGATTGCTGCTGCAGACAGACAACAGAATCTAATGTGCTGTCTTTCCGCCAGCAAGCAAAGACAGCAAGCAAAGACATCAGGATGCATTACAGCTTCGACTTTGCACAGCAGGTACTACTAATAATAGTGCAAATGCAGAATAGCAATTATAGAGACATATACGTCTTAATCAAATGTCATATGTATTAATCTAATCTCCTTTCTCTCTCTCTGTCTACTACAGATACACTTTCCGTCGAACCCTCTGCAGCCGGGGCCAATGTATTTCCTGACTCCACGAAAATGTGGCCTTTTTGGTGTCTCCTGTGAAGGGATGCAGAAGCAGGTCAATTTCCTGATTGACAAAGGCATGTCGTCAATTAAGGGAAGCAATGAAGTCATAAGCTACATGCATCATTTCTTCAACAACTTCGGTGATGGAGAAAAATACGTGGATCTTCATTGTGACAACTGCAGTGGCCAAAACAAAAACAATTTCATGTTGTGGTGCTGCCTGGCGTGTTGGACACAAGCTTCACTACACAATGGACATCCACTTTCTCATTGCTGGCCACACCAAATTCTCCCCTGATTGCGGCTTTGGACTTATCAAGCGAGCATACATGAAGACCAGGGTTGACACTTTGGAAAACATCGTTGAGGTTAGTTTATATTATTTGACTACTGTAATGTGTAAACATTAGCCTGGTAAAACTTCAGTGTTGCTCTCTGTCTACTTAAGATATTTTTCTTCTGTTCTCATCTCATTTTTTTTACATTGTCGCCCTTGTCTTCAGGGAGTGGAAAACAGCTCTCCTGAGTCTCACCTCAATATCCCACAGCTTGTTGGAACGGCGGATGGCAAAGTGTTCGTCAAGAACTTCGACTGGCAGAAGCAGCTGAGTCCCTTCTTCACGGCTTACAAAGATCAAGAGTTATCAGCACTTCAGGTATTTATATTGAAACAAAAAAAATTAGTTAATGAGTGTTTCATGTGAAATAGTTTGCCATTTCTTAAATGTCCTGTTATTTGTTACAGTTATGATGCCAAGAGACCAGGTGTGGTGCTTGCAAAAAGTCACTGTGAAGCAGAACCTGTGGAATTTCAGCTACTACGTAATTCAGCTGATCTGCGTCCGGTTGACAATCTCCATGTCCTGGTCCCACCTGGACTGAACATTGACAGGCAGACCTATCTGCATGAAAAAATCAGGCCTTTCTGTGCTGACGAGGCAAAAGACATCACATGCCCAGCGCCGAGAGTCACAGCACAGAAGACGAATGTGCAAAAGAGGCTGCGGATGTATTTGGACTCTGATGGTGTACATATCATATCTATTATCTCATATCTCACATATTCAAAGCCATGGACCCATTGCAGTTTGTATACCTGGCCCTGGCATCTGTTTATAAGAGTTCCTCCATTAAGAGTGTTTTTTTAAACTTCCTATAAGTTATCTGTCCTTTCCCCATGTGTGTTTGTGTTGCACTGAATCACCTGTGAATTCGGTTTATCGACAAATGGCAATAAACCCTATTCTGATTCTGATTCTTTGATCCAAGTATTTTCCATTTCAAAAAACACTCCTTGAGTCTTTAGTGACAGCTGTAGGGGAAGGTGGTGTCAGTGTGACAGGGGGAGGGCTTATCTCAATGAGATGCAAATGAGCCCCGCCCCCCTGTGACTCTGGGCTCACTCAGGTGAGGCTCTTTAGAGGCCGTTTTCTCAGTGAAAGGTTTTGAGAGTTGTTTACATTCAAATGACCACAACTTACTCAAATATTATCAGATGTGCATGAGTGAGACACCATTGGATAGCTTTGAATTCACACTTTCAGAATCTGTGAATAACTCCGAGGTGACTTGTTACTGCTTTTCCCACGGTCAGTCACAAACGTCAAACGGAATCTCTTGGATATCCATAAAGACCTATCAACAGTTTTGGAGAAAAAAATAGCCCTATTTTTATTACTATTAAAAACGATCTTGAAAATTGGAACATTATCCCCTAGTGAAGTCTAAGTCAAAGGATTGAAACTACATTTTTATTCATTTTTCCCCAGATTTCTCTATCTGTTCCAGACTCTTAAGATTTCCATCCCAAACCGGCTGTTTGATGAGTGGAATAAAGCTCAAGATTTACAGAACCTGTACCCGATTCAAAACATTACAACTATCAAAAGAAAAAGGAGGTTGGGATTTACCTTGTTTGATAAAAAAATACTTTATTTCAGCTCAAATCAGAGCGTTGTTGGTGTGAGCCCAGAATATGAAGCTTTTATTAGATTCATTTTTTATCTAAATGTTGAGAGTAATGTGGTGCCGGGGGTTCCTGTGCAGGCCTTACTGGCAGATGACAGACGCTTGAGTCATTTGGGGGAGGTGGAGAACCCTTGGGGCTTATTCCTCTTCTCCCTTCCCTCCCCTGGGCAGCTCGGACCACAACCTTATACATCTGAGGCCCGTGTATGAACCCATCGTGCGCAGGCAGCCTGTGGTGTCCAGTGAGGTGAGGATGTGGTCTGCTGAGACCGAGGAGGGACTGCTTCAGCACCACTGTCTGGACTGAGCTCTATGACCCACATGGGGAGGACATCAACACCATCAACTTCTGTTTTGAGAACATTGTTCCCTCTCAGACGGTGCAGTGTTTTCCAAACAGCAAGCCGTGGATTAACCGTGAACTGAAGGCTCTGCTGAAGGAGAAGAAGAAGAGCCTTCAGGTCAGGGAACAAGGAGGAGCTGAGGACTGTGCAGAGGGAGCTGAGGAGGAAGATCAGGCAGGCTGAGGCCGGCTACAAGAGGAGGATGGAGGAGCAGCTGCAGCAGAAGAACATTTAGGGAGTGTGGAGGAGCCTGAAAACCATCTCAGGCTTCAAAATCCCCCCTGCCCAGACAGAGGGGGAACTACAGTGGGTGAACGAACTAAATTCTCACTTCCTGAGATTTGATTAATCGCCCATCTGTTGAAGACATTGGAGCTGCTCCTGGACCAGCTCCACCGTGAGCTCAGCCATGGACCCGCTGCAGTTTGCATTCCGGCCTGGCATCGGAGTGGAGGACGCCATCATCTCCCTGCTGCACCGCTCTCTCTCACACCTGGAGAAGCCTGGCAGCTCTGTTAGGATCCTGTTCTATTATCTCTCCAGCGCCTTCAACACCATCAGCTCCTGAGGGACAAGCTGGAGACGGCTCCTGAGGGACAAGCAGGAGACGGCTGGTGTGGAGTACGACCTGCAGAGTGGATCCTGGACTACCTCACAGACCGACCCCAGTTTGTGAGAGCCCGGGACTGTGTGTCTGACACCAGGACCTGCAGTGTGGGGGACCTGCAGTGTGGTGGCGCCCCAGGGCACCGTCCTCGCGCCCTTTCTCTTCACCCTCTACACTGCAGACCTCAGACATGGACAGCTGTGTCCTGCAGAAGTTCTCTGACCACTCTGCCATCACCGGACTCATCTTGGACGACGATGATGCGGAGCACAGAGGACTGAAGCAGGACTTTGTGGACTGGTGTCAGCGGAACCACCTCCTCATCAACGCGGGAAAGACCAAGGAGATGGTGGTGGACTTCCACAGAGGCCACGCCCCCCTCACCAGTGAACATCCAGGGAAGAGACATTGAGAGAGTGACTCATACAAGTACCTGGTGTTCATCTGAACCACAAACTGGACTGGACGCATAACACAGACTGTACAGGAAGAGCCAGAGTGGGCTCTACCTCCTGAGGAGACTCAGGTCTTTTGGAGTGACAGGGCCACACCTGAAGATCTTTTAGAGGGCGAGGAAGAAGCTGGACAAGGTCATTCAGCTCCATCCTGGGCTGTGCTCTGGACTCAGTGCAGGAGGGGGGGGACAGAAGGGTCCTGGCTAAACTCACATCTATGCTGGACCATGAATGTCGCCCCCTGCAGGACACTCTGTCCACTGCAGGACACTCTGTCCACTCTGGAGAGCAGCTTCAGTGACTGATCCACCCTCGCTGTGTGAAGGAGACGTTTCACAGGTCTTTCCTTCTGCTGCTGTCAGACTTTACAACAAACACTGTTAGCCCTGAACACGTGTATACTGTCATACCCATGTGCAATACTGACTTAATCATGTGCAATACTGTTATATTCATACGCAATAATGTCATATTCATGTGCAATACTCATACGCAATAATGTCATATTAATGTGTATATAACTGCTGCCACTCTTATTATGAGTTTGTGTGTTTTTATTTGTATTTTTTCTTTCAATTCCTTATTAAGAATATGAGAAGTTTTGTCTTTAAGAGTTTTGTTTATAAGAGTTTTTCTATTAAGAGTGTTTTTTAAAGCTTCCTATAAGTTATCTGTTACTCCTGTATCTACTGCGTTGCAACACCTAAATTTCCTCATTGTGTGGACAAATAAAGGCTTGTCTTATCTGTCTCCGGGACGGGCACCTCACTTTTAGATCGATTCTTTCCCATGTTTGACCCTAGACGTCAACGCGCTATCTGTCTCTGCACACGTCTGTGCTGAGCATATGTATCTTTGACCACAACTCTCTGGTTGACGCCTCCACCTTATGGGTGGAGCTTTGTATCTTTAACAACAGAGCCAGTCTCGTCTGCCCCGCCCTAGATTTAACTTTGGCTTAACTAATTGTCCCAGACAAAACTCGACCAAAGCTTTTGTATTAAAACTGTCTCTTGGTCAGTGGGTCGGTGCCAAGCTCTTCCTGGACTTTACAGTGGCCTTAGTGCCAACTGACCATCTGACCAGTGTGTGTTCTGACCTTCTCCCCAGGCTCCTGCTCTGCTGCTGCGCTTGGACACCCACACAATGGGCTATTGTGTCCAGCAGAAGTAATTACATGTTCAATTGTAATTGTGTCTAAATATTAGTTTTAGGATTGTAAAAAATGCCTCTAAAGAAATAACTTTCAATTTAAAGAAATTTAAAAGGTGGTATTTTCAGACTGTCCCCGTTTAAGTAAAATCACAGAGACATGACAGAAAAACAAATAACAGAAGAGTGCTTAAAAATCCTTTCAGTCACATGCACAGCTAAACAAAACTGTTTTTAGCTTAGATTTGAACATTGTCGGAGTAGAACCTGTCTCACATCTTCAGGAAGAATGTTCAAAATTTTAGCTGCATAAAACTGAAACGCAGAATACCCATGTTTAGTCCTGACTCTGGCACCAGCTGGAGGCCGGTCCCTGAGATGGCACTAACATGTCCAAGATGTACTTTGGTGCTAGGCCATGGAGAGACTTGTACACAAGCAGAGCTGCTTTAAAGTCTATTCTCTGAGCCACAGGGGGCAGTGCAGAGACCTGAGAACAGGACTAATGTGATCATACTTCCTGGTTCTAGTCAGGACCCGAGCAGCAGCGTTCTGGATGTACTGCAGCTGTTTTACAGCTCGTTTGGAGAGGCCAGTGAGCGGCCGTTACAGTAGTCTAATCTACTGGAGACAAACGCGTGGATAAGTCTCTACAAGTCTGGTTTAGACACTATATTTTTTATTTTGGCAATGTTTTTAGATGGTAAAAAGCTGCTGATGTAATTGATTTGATGTGGCTATTAAAGTTCAAGTCTGAGTCTAGATTTCTAACTTTTCGACTCTGGAGGTGACGCTAACACTTTCTCTTTGTTTCTGTGACAAAGATGATGATTTCAGTCTTGTCTGAGTTCAGCTGGAGAAAGTTGTTTTGCCTCCACACACTGATCTGTTGCACCAGCAGGAGGCCCTCTGGCACCAGCAGGAGGCTCTCTGGCACCCGCAGGAGGCCGGTCCACACACTGATCTGTTGGATGCAGTGACAGAGTGAATCCACTGATCCATATTCACCTGCAACAGTGAAACATAGATCTGACTCGTTTGCATCATTGTGATTGGACATATTTTCGCTGCGTATCAACTGACCTAACGGCAGCATGTAGAGGTTGAACAGAAGGGGACCCAGGACTGACCCTTGTGGCACTCCACAGGTCAGGGGCATGTGGTCTGAGACACAAAGTACTTCCTGTCTTCCAGATAGGACCTTAACCAGTTTAGGGCGGGGCCAGTGATGCCCACCCAGTCCTCTAGTCTCTGTAAGAGGGTCCCATGATGGACAGTGTCAAAAGCAGCACTCAGATCGAACAGAATTCAGACTGAGGCTTTGCCCGTGTCAGTGTTCAGGAGGATGTCATTTGTCACCATGACAACAGCAGTCTCAGCTGAGCTGTTGTGTGGAGCTCCTCAGGGCTCCGTTTTGGGTCCCGTCCTATTTTTGCTTTATATAATCCCCCTGGGAATGATCATTAAAGAGTTTAGTGATGTGTCCTACCACCTGTCCTACCAGCTATATTGCTCTTTTAAACCTTCCGAGATCCAGAAGCTGAACTCCTTGGTCAATTGTTTATTGCAAATAAAACAATGGCTGAGTAAAAACTCTGCAGCTAAATGCAGACAAAACAGAAACTCTGATTATTGGCCCTGATGATGTCATTCCAGGGATAAACCAGTACTTGGGTGTTTTAGGCCAGACTGCAAAACCAAGTCTTAGAAACTTGGGTGTTGTCTTTGACAAAGACATGTCTTTAGAGCACCACTCCAAGCTGTTGACGAGGAACTGTTTCTTTCAGTTGAGGAAAATCTCTAAACTCAGGAAAATGGTGTCTCAAAATGATCTGAAACTTATAATTCATGCCTTTGTGTCTTCACGTTTAGACTATTGTAACAGTTGGTTTTCCTGTTTAAACAAGAAGGAACTCTCTCGTCTGGAGCTGGTCCAGAACTCTGCAGCGAGGATCTTGACTCGCACAAATAGAAGGGCCCACACTTCACCCTCAAAGCCCTTCACTGGCTGCTGGTCTCCATGGATATAGTTTAAAATTCTAGTTCTGACTTTTAGAGCTTTAAATGGTCAGGTCCCATCGTACATCAGCGATCTGATCAAACCATACACTCGCCCTCGCTCACTGAGGTCTTTGGATCAGAAACTGTTGCTGGTTCCTCGCACCCGTTTTCGGACCAGAGGAGACCGATCCTTTCAGGCTGTTGCCCTCAGACTCTGGAATGATCTTCCGGTCTCCCTACGGTCACTGGACTCAGTTACTGCTTTTAAGGGTCAAAACCTTTTTATTTAGTCAAGCCTTTTAATTGCATTTGTTTTAGCGGCTGATTTTACTGTATATTGTTGTATATGTATTGCTCACTGTAAATTTTTTGTGTTTTTATCGTTTATTCTGTGTTTTGTGAAGCACTTTGTGACTTCTGTCTGTGAAAGGTGCTGTACAAATAAAATGTACTTACTTACTTACTTCAAGCAGGGGGACCCTAGGGTGTGTTCGAACAGAGGGATCACATTCCTCAGCCTTCCATAAGGTCTATTCCAGGTCCTGGACAGGAAAATCCGACCGATAGTCGAACCTGGGATTCAGGAGGAGCAGAGTGGTTTTCGTCCCGGTCGTGGAACACTGGACCAGCTCTAGACTCTCTATCGGCTGCTCTATGGTTCATGGGCGTTTGCCCAACCAATCCACATGGGTTTTGTGGATCTGGAGAAGGCTTTCAACCGTGTCCTCCCGAGCAGGAGCTGTTTTAGTTTTGTCGGCAGAAAGTCAGACTTATTCCTAGTGCATGTTGGACTCCGCCAGGGCTGCCCTTTGTAACTGGTTCTGCTCATAGTTTTAATTGACAGAAATTCTAGGCGCAGTCAGGGGTCATAGGGTTTCTGGTTTGAGGACCACAGGATCTCATCTACGCTGTTTGCAGACGACGTTGTCCTGATGGCTCCATCAAACCTGGACCTGCAACATGCACTGGGACGGTTTGCAGCCAAGCATGAAGCAGTGACCGAAAGGACAAGAGTGGGTCAAAATGAGTTTAGGCCACTGGGCGCTCCCTTAAAGGTAGGGTGAGGAGCTCAGTAACATTTGAGGAGCTCAGAGTAGAGCCGCTGCTCCTCCACATCGAGAGGAGCCAGCTTAGGGGCTTCTGGCATCTGTTGCAGATGCCTCCTGTATGCCTCCCTTTGGAGGTGATCTGGGCATGTCTCACCTGGAAGAGGCCCCATGGGAAAGACCCACGACACCAGACTTCCCTCACCCCAGAGAGCTGCCCCCTCGACCCGGTCCCGGATAAGTAGACGATGATGAATGGATGGAAGATGTTTGTGTGTAAGCCCTGCCCACTGGGCAGAAGGCCTTGTTTGTTTAAAAAAAGAGAATTCCCCTTCAAACAGAAATGGTTTATGGTTCAATTTACCCGTAATATACAACAGCATCTTGAAGCCATGGGCTAGTATCATGTACTAATCAGTGATAAGGGGGCTGCAGCAGCTAACAGTATGTTTTCTACGGCCGTTAGGGTCACAAATAAGATTAGTTTCAGAGGGAACTTAACAGTGGGCGGGGCTTACTAGGAGTAGGATAAATATCTGAGTTCTCAGACTAGATCCACAGATTGAGAATGAGAGAAGCCAGATAATACAACTGAACTTTTTTTCTACCATATCACAAAAAAATTAAGGTAAAAAATCTAAGGGCATTTATGATTGAGAGCTCATCTTCATGAAATGATATTTCATGAAGATGAGCTTATTGATTTATATATATATATATATATATATATATATATATATATATATATATATATATATATATATATATATATCTGATGATCTGATGTAATATATCATCAATGCCCTTATATTTTTGACCTTTTAGTTTTTGTTACAGTTCATACGTTTTACTGACCCATAGAAGCCACGCCCTCTCTCCAGGAGCTCCTTAGGGCTTGGCACAGTGGAGTTTGGAACTTGGGACAGAACTGTATCCTGGCTCATGCCAGATGAATTCTCATGCTCATCCTTGTCGGACTCGGGACCAATCACAGGCCTCGATTGTAGCTTGGCCCGAAGTCAAAAGGACGAACCAAAACAAACATGGCAACGCCATCAGACTGTACTTTAGCCTATTTTAGCAGATTTGCGGTTATTTTAAATTTTTTTCAAAATGTGCACGTAGAAGGACTTTGTGTATTTGAGAAATGGAAAGAAAGTTGTACTTTTCTCTGACTGGATTTAAAAAGTTTGTTTCATAAACCTAATGCCTGTATTTTGTTCTTGTTGTTATCACCATAAATAAAGGAAGAAATTGTTCCTCACACAGATCTTCAGCGTGTCATTGTTCCTCACACAGATCTTCAGCGTGTCATTGTTCCTCACACAGATCTTCAGCGTGTCATTGTTCCTCACACAGATCTTCAGCGTGTCATTGTTCCTCACACAGATCTTCAGCGTGTCATTGTTCCTCACACAGATCTTCAGCGTGTCATTGTTCCTCACACAGATCTTCAGCGTGTCATTGTTCCTCACACAGATCTTCAGTGTGTCATTGTTCCTCACACACAGATCTTCAGTGTGTCATTATTCCTCACACAGATCTTCAGTGTGTCATTGTTCCTCACACAGATCTTCAGTGTGTCATTGTTCCCCACACAGATCTTCAGCGTGTCATTGTTCCTCACACAGATCTTCAGCGTGTCATTGTTCCTCGCACAGATTTTCAATGTGTCATTGTTCCTCGCACACATCTTCAGTGTGTCATTGTTCCTCACACAGATCTTCAGCGTGTCATTGTTCCTCACACACATCTTCAGTGTGTCATTGTTCCTCACAGAGATCTTCAGCGTGTCATTGTTCCTCACACAGATCTTCAGTGTGTCATTGTTCCTCACACACATCTTCAGCGTGTCATTGTTCCTCACACAGATCTTCAGTGTGTCATTGTTCCTCACACAGATCTTCAGCGTGTCATTGTTCCTCACACAGATCTTCAGTGTGTCATTGTTCCTCACACAGATCTTCAGCGTGTCATTGTTCCTCACACAGATCTTCAGTGTGTCATTGTTCCTCACACAGATCTTCAGCGTGTCATTGTTCCTCACACAGATCTTCAGTGTGTCATTGTTCCTCACACAGATCTTCAGCGTGTCATTGTTCCTCACACAGATCTTCAGCGTGTCATTGTTCCTCACACAGATCTTCAGCGTGTCATTGTTCCTCGCACAGATCTTCAATGTGTCATTGTTCCTCACACAGATCTTCAGAGTGTCATTGTTCCTCACACAGATCTTCAGCGTGTCATTGTTCCTCGTACAGATCTTCAGCGTGTCATTGTTCCTCACACACAGATCTTCAGCGTGTCATTGTTCCTCACACAGATCTTCAGCGTGTCATTGTTCCTCACACAGATCTTCAGCGTGTCATTGTTCCTCACACAGATCTTCAGCGTGTCATTGTTCCTCACACACAGATCTTCAGTGTGTCATTGTTACTCCCACAGATCTTCAGTGTGTCATTGTTCCTCACACAGATCTTCAGTGTGTCATTGTTCCTCACACAGATCTTCAGTGTGTCATTGTTCCTCACACAGATCTTCAGTGTGTCATTGTTCCTCACACAGATCTTCAGCGTGTCATTGTTCCTCACATAGATCTTCAGTGTGTCATTGTTCCTCACACAGATCTTCAGTGTATCATTGTTCTTCACACAGATCTTCAGTGTGTCATTGTTCCTCACACACAGATCTTCAGTGTGTCATTGTTCCTCACACATATCTTCAGTGTGTCATTGTTCCTCACACAGATCTTCAGCGTGTCATTGTTCCTCACACAGATCTTCAGCGTGTCATTGTTCCTCACACAGATCTTCAGCGTGTCATTGTTCCTCACACAGATCTTCAGTGTGTCATTGTTCCTCACACACAGATCTTCAGTGTGTCATTGTTCCATTGTACTACACTGACAGAGCAGCAGCATTTCTCCAGAAGGAGGAGACGACACTTCCGAATATAGACATGAAATACTTTATGCCTCTTTTCTCAATGATAAAGAAAAGATTGAAACTAAACAAATTAATGTTTTGCCAAGATTTCTCTTTCAATTCCAGAAACTAATCCTTTGACTTGGAGAAACAGGACATTTATTTCCAAAGTGTTTCCAAATAAGTATATAACCAAGATATAAACAGAGTCATGACCACTGTAACCACAATATTTAGGCTCATGAATCTGAACTTTTGATGGGAAATAATAGCCAAATTATATCAATATATTAATAATCTGGACAGCTACTTTACTAAATATATTATAAACAAATGCGAAAGAGAAGGTGATCTTGTTTTGACAGGAGGAGTGGGAAAATGTATTAACAGGACCATATAATGTATGTGGAGGACCACATAATGTATGTGGAGGACCATATAATGTATGTGGAGGACCACATAATGTATGTGGAAGACCACATAATGTATGTGGAGGACCACATAATGTATGTGGAGGACAACATAATGTATGTGGAGGACCATATAATGTATGTGGAGGACCACATAATGTATGTGGAGGACCACATAATGTATGTGGAGGACCACATCATGTATGTGGAGGACCACATAATGTATGTGGAGGACCATATAATGTATGTGGAGGACCATATAATGTGGAGGACCATATAATGTATGTGGAGGACCATATAATGTATGTGGAGGACCATATAATGTATGTGGAGGACCACATCATGTATTTGGAGGACCACATCATGTATGTGGAGGACCACATAATGTGTGTGGAGGACCACATCATGTATGTGGAGGACCACATAATGTGTGTGGAGGACCACATCATGTATGTGGAGGACCGCATAATGTGGAGGACCACATAATGTATGTGGAGGACCATATAATGTGGAGGACCACATAATGTATGTGGAGGACCACATAATGTATGTGGAGGACCATATAATGTGTTTGGAGGACCATATAATGTATGTGGAGGACCACATAATGTATGTGGAGGACCATATAATGTATGTGGAGGACCACATAATGTATGTGGAGGACCACATCATGTATGTGGAGGACCATATAATGTATGTGGAGGACCATATAATGTGGAGGACCACATAATGTATGTGGAGGACCATATAATGTATGTGGAGGACCATATAATGTATGTGGAGGACCATATAATGTGGAGGACCACATAATGTATGTGGAGGACCATATAATGTATGTGGAGGACCATATAATGTGGAGGACCACATAATGTATGTGGAGGACCATATAATGTGTGTGGAGGACCATATAATGTATGTGGAGGACCATATAATGTATGTGGAGGACCATATAATGTGGAGGACCACATAATGTATGTGGAGGACCATATAATGTATGTGGAGGACCATATAATGTGGAGGACCACATAATGTATGTGGAGGACCATATAATGTGTGTGGAGGACCATATAATGTATGTGGAGGACCATATAATGTATGTGGAGGACCATATAATGTGGAGGACCACATAATGTATGTGGAGGACCATATAATGTGTGTGGAGGACCACATCATGTATGTGGAGGACCATATAATGTGTGTGGAGGACCACCTAATGTATGTGGAGGACCACATAATGTGTGTGGAGGACCACATCATGTATGTGGAGGACCACATAATGTATGTGGAGGACCGTATAATGTGGAGGACCACATAATGTATGTGGAGGACCATATAATGTGGAGGACCACATAATGTATGTGGAGGACCATATAATGTATGTGGAGGACCACATAATGTATGTGGAGGACCATATAATGTGGAGGACCACATAATGTATGTGGAGGACGTGGAGGACCACATAATGTATGTGGAGGACCACATAATGTGGAGGACCACATAATGTGTGTGGAGGACCACATAATGTATGTGGAGGACCAAATAATGTATGTGGAGGACCACATAATGTATGTGGAGGACCATATAATGTATGTGGAGGACAACATAATGTATGTGGAGGACCACATAATGTATGTGGAGGACCATATAATGTATGTGGAGGACCACATAATGTGTGTGGAGGACCATATAATGTGTGTGGAGGACCACATAATGTATGTGGAGGACCACATAATGTGTGTGGAGGACCATATAATGTGTGTGGAGGACCACATAATGTATGTGGAGGACCACATAATGTGTGTGGAGGACCACATAATGTATGTGGAGGACCATATAATGTATGTGGAGGACCACATAATGTATGTGGAGGACCATATAATGTATGTGGAGGACCACATAATGTGTGTGGAGGACCACATAATGTATGTGGAGGACCATATAATGTATGTGGAGGACCACATAATGTATGTAATAGACTTAGCGGCACGCACCACCACGAGCCGCACGCACCACGAGCGAGCGGCGCCGCTTCTCCTCCGCTGCACCGGCGTTTCCACGCCCGAACACCGGCTCCGCGCTCCCGCACCCGCCGCCCCGGAGGTCTGTACCTGGGCGAAGGTGTGGCCCCAGCCCGCCACAGGAGCAGACACGGAGAGCGGGGCACCGGCTCCACCCGGAGAAAAGCAGCCCCATACAACCAAGGTACAGCCCCGTTTCTCTGCTTTCCCCGCTCCACAGACGGGGACTGGTCACAAAACTGGACTCAAATGCGTCTTGATTGGGCTAGAGCAACGCCGGCGTCTGGTATGTGGACTGCCGCTTCTGTCCCAACGTCTTTGTTTTGTTAGTCGTTTCCATTGTTTTGTTTTGTTCCCGCGTCTCTGTGTTGTCTTCTGTCTACATCCCTGTTCCTTAACTTCATCGGACATTACTGCACCGTCCATCACTCATCTCCTCCCTCACTCCTGGACTATCTACTGCCCTAGCCGCCAGCTAACAGCTGGCTTAACACCTGCTGAGGTCCGTCATGGTATCGCGGGGCCTCCCTGCCGTGCAGACAAGGTCTGGGGCAACCAACGCCACTCACTCCACCAGCTTCAACACCCGGTCCACTGCTGCTTTTTCACAACTCTCTGCCCACCAGCTTCTAGTTAACCAGCCTCTAGCCACCGCCAACATACTAACTGGATTACTCTCATCTGCTGCTACGTTCCATCTCCTCCTCGGACTATCACTCCCGCGCCTCCAGGCCACCGCTCCACCAACTTCTCGCCTACTCACCTACACCGCTGCTGACCTTCACCTCCTCAACCATAACCACCGTCTCCCAGCTGCTGCTGCCTCTGCAGCTAGCTCAGCTGGGATCCTTCGCCGGCCCCGCTACATCCACAGGGGCTCTGGTCTCTCCCATAACCAACACTCCAACGACGGCTCACCTATCCCCTCACTCTGGACTAGTTTTCGCCCCCCTGTCACCCCCACCTGCCGCACTGCCAACCTCAGCAACCTCCGCCCCCCCACCCCTGCGCCCCCATCCATCTCCGCGCCCCCATCCATCTCCCTTGCACTGCTGAACTGCCGCTCCCTCGCCAACAAATCACCTGTTATATCTGAACTGCTACTGGACAATAACATTGATCTGCTTCTCCTCTGTGAAACATGGCAACAGCCCCTGGACTTCTATGCTCTCAACCAAGCCACTCCCTCCAACTACACTTACACTGCCAAACCCCGCCTCTCCGGGCGTGGGGGAGGTCTTGCTGTTATTCATAAAAAATCTACATCCATCACTGAACTGAACCTCAACCTTCCATCCATCTCATCATTTGAATACCTCGCCTTCTCCCTCCCCAACTCTATCACCGCTATCCTGATCTATCGTCCCCCAAAGCCCCACCCCTCTTTCCTCACTGAATTGTCTGAACTCCTCACCATCGCATCCTCTCTCTCTGCCCGCCTCCTACTCACTGGTGACTTCAACATCCACATTGACTGCCCCAACGCCCCACTGACATCCGACTTCCTCTCTCTCCTAGACTGCTTCCATCTCACCCAACATATTGACTTCCCCACCCATACCAAAGGCCACACTCTGGACTTAGTCTGTTCCTCTCTCCTACCCATATCTAAGCCCCACCCCCTCCCCTTCCCACTCTCTGATCATCTCTGCATCCTTTTCTCCGCCCCCCTACCCTCGCCCCACAACCCCAAAAAACGCACCATCACCTACCGCAATATCAAGTCAGTCAACCCCCTCACGCTCTCCCAGCTCATATCCTCTGCTTTCCCCCCTGACTCCCCCCCCTCTTCCCCCGACGACTATGCTGTCATGCTCAACACCACCCTCTCCGACTCCCTTGACTCCCTAGCCCCCTGGAAAACCTCCTCCGTCTCATACATCAACCCCGCCCCCTGGTACACCCCTGAACACTGCACCATGAAGCAGACTGGCCGCCAACTCGAACGACTCCTCAAAAGAACCCGCCTCACCGTCCACGCCGAAGCTTTCAAATTACACATCTCCTCCTACCGTGACGCTCTCCAAGCCACCAAATCTGCCCACCTCTCCACCCTCATCAACAGCTCCCACCGGAGCCCTCGCACCCTGTTCTCCACCGTCAACAAGCTGCTCCAGCCACCGGACATCACTCCACCCTCCTCCCCTGACCTCTGCAACTCTTTCCTCCTTGCCTTCAATGACAAAATTTCCAAAATCAACAGCTCCATGACTGCCGTCTCCATTAACTCCATCACCACCCCCACCCCTGCCCCCCCTCCGCTCCCTGACCACCCACCCTTCCCTCCCCTCACCACCTTCTCCTCTGTTAACTCCTCTCATATCATAGACCTCATCACCGCTTCCAAAACCACCACCTGCTCTCTCGACCCCCTCCCAACGAATCTAACCAAGGCCTGCCTCCCTGCTCTCATCCCCCATCTCACCACCCTCTTCAACCAGTCTTTATCCCTCGGCCATGTTCCTTCCATCTACAAACTGGCCTCCATCACCCCCATCCTCAAAAAACCCACCCTAGACTCCGCCAACCTCTCCAACTACCGCCCCATCTCCAACCTGCCGTTCCTCTCAAAAACGCTGGAACGCATCGTCGCCGCCCAACTTCACACCCACCTCCAGTCAAACAACCTCTATGAACCCCTCCAATCTGGCTTCCGCCCACTTCACAGCACTGAAACAGCCCTGGTCAAAGTACTCAACGATCTCCTCACCTCTGCAGACTCCGGGGCCCTCAACATCCTGTTACTACTAGACCTCAGCGCAGCCTTTGACACTATAAACCATTCCATCCTCCTACAAAGGCTGCGCCAACTGGGTGTTGAGGGCTCTGCACTTGACTGGCTCACATCCTACCTTACCAACAGGCAAGAGTTCATTTCCCTCTCCGGTCACTCATCCACCCTCTCCCCAGTAACGCAGGGGGTCCCCCAGGGCTCAGTCCTCGGCCCCCTCCTCTTCATCTGCTACATCTTCCCCCTTGGTCACATCCTCCGCCAACTCAACCTGGACTTTCACTGCTACGCTGACGACACCCAGATATACCTCACCACCAAATCCACCCAAAACCCTCCCCTCAGCCACATCCAAACCTGCATCTCTACAATAAAATCATGGCTCACTCTCAACTTCCTCAAACTGAACAGTGACAAAACAGAGCTCCTCCTCATTGGCACCAAATCCACTCTCAATAAAACTGGTCCCTTCTCACTCAGCATCGACACCTCGACCATCACCCCCTCTACCCTGGTACGCAATCTCGGTGTCATCATGGACCCCACCCTCTCCTTCACTCCCCATGTCAGCCACATCGTCAAGATCTCATACTTCCACCTCCGCCGCATCGCCAAAATCCGACACTGCCTCACCCTCCCCGCTGCTGAATCCCTCATCCATGCCTTCATCTCCTCCCGCCTCGACTACTGCAACTCCCTCCTCACTGGCATCTCCTCCCATTCCCTCCACAGACTCCAAATGGTCCAAAACTCCGCTGCCCGCCTCCTCACCCACACCCGCCTCCTCACCCACACCCGCCTCCTCACCCACACCCGCCTCCTCACCCACACCCGCCTCCTCACCCACCCGGTCCCGTGATCACATCACTCCCGTTCTCCGCTCTCTCCACTGGCTCCCAATCAAGCAGCGCATAAACTTTAAAATACTCCTCCTCACCTTCAAAGCTCTTCACCACCTTGCCCCCCCCTACCTGTCTGACCTCCTCATCCCCCACCGCCCCTCCCGAGCTCTCCGATCCTCCTCCTCTCTCACCCTGGCTGCACCAACATCCCGACTCAAAACTTTTGGCGACAGAGCATTCTCCCGAACAGCACCCCGACTCTGGAACTCTCTCCCCCAACCTGTCCGCCACTCTCCCTCACTCACAACATTCAAATCCCGCCTAAAAACATACCTCTTCACCCAAGCCTATGACCTCCCCTACCCCTAGCCTCCTCTACCCCATTGCCTACTCTTCTACCCCCTGTTACATCCCCATCTTTTTCTCTCTACTTCTTCTGTCTTGTTCATTTTATCTGTATATTAATGTGTTCTGTACGTGTTGTCCCCCCTGTCTGTAAATACCCCCCCCCCCTTTTTTATATGTGTTCAGCGTCTTTGGGTCACTGAAAAGCGCTATATAAATAAAAGTTATTATTATTATTATTATTATTATTATTATTATGTGGAGGACCACATAATGTATGTGGAGGACCACATAATGTATGTGGAGGACCACATCATGTATGTGGAGGACCACATAATGTATGTGGAGGACCACATAATGTGTGTGGAGGACCACATAATGTGGAGGACCACATAATGTGTGTGGAGGACCACATAATGTGTGTGGAGGACCACATAATGTATGTGGAGGACCACATAATGTATGTGGAGGACGTGGAGGACCACATAATGTATGTGGAGGACCAAATAATGTATGTGGAGGACCACATAATGTATGTGGAGGACCACATAATGTGGAGGACCACATAATGTATGTGGAGGACCAAATAATGTATGTGGAAGACCACATAATGTATATGGAGGACCACATAATGTGTGTGGAGGACCATATAATGTATGTGGAGGACCACATAATGTATGTGGAGGACCACATAATGTGTGTGGAGGACCACATAATGTGTGTGGAGGACCACATAATGTATGTGGAGGACCACATAATGTATGTGGAGGACCATATAATGTGGAGGACCACATAATGTATGTGGAGGACCATATAATGTATGTGGAGGACCACATAATGTATGTGGAGGACCATATAATGTGGAGGACCACATAATGTATGTGGAGGACCACATAATGTGTGTGGAGGACCATATAATGTATGTGGAGGACCACATAATGTATGTGGAGGACCACATAATGTATGTGGAGGACCACATAATATATGTGGAGGACCATATAATGTATGTGGAGGACCACATAATGTATGTGGAGGACCATATAATGTGGAGGACCACATAATGTATGTGGAGGACCACATAATGTGGAGGACCACATAATTTGTGTGGAGGACCACATAATGTATGTGGAGGACCACATAATGTGGAGGACCACATAATGTGGAGGACCACATAATGTATGTGGAGGACCACATAATGTGGAGGACCACATAATGTATGTGGAGGACCACATAATGTGGAGGACCACATAATGTATGTGGAGGACCACATAATGTGGAGGACCACATAATGTATGTGGAGCGCCACAAACTCAGTTTTGGAGGGAATTTTATTAGAAAAATATGTCAAGTTTTTTTCACCACACCATGTCAAAGTGCCCATTATTCACAAGGAAATGCTAACTGCTGGAGAACCCAGCAGGCAAACCACTATCAGGTGTTTTGGGGCTGTGCTGTTGCTCAAAAATAATGGACTGAAATTCACAGGGCACTGCAGACTGTTTTTGACTTTGCCATCCCACTCAAATTTAAAACTATGTACTTGGGCCTCAACACTCCTGCCATGGACACAATAAATGGATACCCTTGGAACATACTTTTGGCTGTAGAGAAAAAGGCCATCACAAAGAAATGCTCGACACCAACCACGCCAACGATCAAAGACTTGACTGACATAGTAACAGACATTAGACATTGGACATTCGATCACCTTTGGACCTTTGGACTAAGTGGACTTCTTTGTTGACCATTTTGTGCCGTAACCTTCTTGGATTTCTTTAGATTTTTTCCTATATCCATTACTCCCTCTCTCTGTGTCGAGTTCTTTGTTCCGTTTTGATAAGTTTATATATTTTTTTTACATTAACAGTCAAATCTTAAATCCGCAAAATGACGCAAAATAAAAATAAATAAAAATGTTTTTGATCAAATATAAAATCTAATTTGCCAACATTGAATTTCAGACATGGCAAAATGTTAACAGAAATGTAGTTGGGAGTATATTTTACTCTGAGAATGCAGATATGTTCTTTAGAACACTAACTACAGTTCTGCCGCCGAGCGAGAGCTGACAACTCAAAAGGTTTCATAGAACGATGTTGGAAAGTTGTTGTTGTTGTTGTTGTTGTTTTATGGCGGTTGACATCCGAGTGTTGCATTACCGCCAGACTTTATTCCTCAGACTTTGTCGTAGTCCTAAAAGTTCTTCTCCCCTGATGTTGGAAAGTGTGTCAAATTCTGCTCTAAAAAGTGTAAAGAATGTCTGTGACATGTGTCACATGTCTGTCCTGATCGTTCTAACATTCCATTCCATGTATGTCATTGTCAACGCCTACATTTTCTGTTCTGTCCTCTGATTGGCCGACACTGATCTCTCATGACCTCACACATCGACACTGGGTCCTGAAGGTCACTGTCTACAACCGGGAGACGCCCATGTAACAAAGGCAGGACAAAGCAGCTGGCACCTGACCCCTGACTCCTGACCCCTCCCCCCACTGTGTCTCCTGGAGCTGACATCACTGCAGGTCATGTGACTATGAAAGGATGATTACCTCTAAGTCCCACACCAACAATACAATTTAATTCATTGAAAAATCAAACATCGATAATACAAATCAATCAATTCATATAGAATATCAAAATTGTAACTTATTTCACCTATAAAAATAAAAACAAATAGAATATCCATTTGGCAAATTTCCATTTGCACAAATCCAAATCAACCACAAAACATTTTTAACAATAGAACTAAATGAAAACATATGAAAACAAAAAAACAAAAAAGCAAATACTATAAGTAGTCAGGACTAAACATGGACCGGCCTCTTACTGGTGCCAGAGTCAGGACTAAACATGGACCGGCCTCTTACTGGTGCCAGAGTCAGGACTAAACATGGACTGGCCTCCTGCTGGTGCCAGAGTCAGGACTAAACATGGATCGGCCTCCTGCTGGTGCCAGAGTCAGGATTAAACATGGACCGGCCTCCTGCTGGTGCCAGAGTCAGGACTAAACATGGACCGGCCTCTTACTGGTGCCAGAGTCAGGACTAAACATGGACTGGCCTCCTGCTGGTGCCAGAGTCAGGACTAAACATGGATCGGCCTCCTGCTGGTGTCAGAGTCAGGACTAAACATGGACCGGCCTCCTGCTGGTGCCAGAGTCAGGACTAAACATGGACCGACCTCTTACTGGTGCCAGAGTCAGGACTAAACATGGACCGGCCTCCTGCTGGTGCCAGAGTCAGGACTAAACATGGACCGGCCTCCTGCTGGTGCCAGAGTCAGGACTAAACATGGACCGGCCTCCTGCTGGTGCCAGAGTCAGGACTAAACATGGACCGGCCTCCTGCTGGTGCCAGAGTCAGGTACTTACTCTGGCACCAGCAGGAGGCCGGCCCCTGCCCTGTGGAGACTTACACAAGCAGAGCTGCTTCACATTTCAGGACACGACAAGTTAAAAACACAAACGTTGATACAGCATTATGAATATGACACTTATGTTAGTTGGCGTACGTTCTAGTTGCAATATTTACATTTTAAAAAAGCATAAGAAATCACTTTGAATATTGTTTCAAGAAGAAGTCAAATGTGTGTCTGTAATTCAGAGGCAATATTATGAGATCATTAATGAGATCATCAAGTATTTAAGGCATGAGTTCATCACACATTTTTAGTTCATCTTTCCGGCACAATATTGAAATCAAACTATCTACAAGTCCATATTTCCCCGTCACTGCCCCTGCCGTGTCATTCCGCACATGCATGAGTGTGACTTACAGTGTGCGTCGGGGCACCTGACACCCTGGCAGTCCATAAACACCATATTTGTGCGACATGTCATGCCATACCACAGGAAGCGCTCTGACACACAAGAGTTACGCCACATATCTCTGCAGACATCTCTGCAACAGTGACACGCAGCCCCTCCAGCCCAGCCCCGCCCGGCCTGGCGCCTGTCGCAGAAGGGGCGGGGCCTGGGGGATGTGAGGACAGTAACATGAGCCACTGTCATATTTAGGAGATGGAGGTGTGACGGAGATATAAAGAGGCTCGTGCAGCTTTAGTGGAGCAGAAACAGACCGAGGGAAAGGAAGGGAACTGCAGACGGGAAGAGACAGCGTCCAGTATCCACGACGATCCAGTATCCAAGACGATCCAGTATCCAAGACGATCCAGTATCCAAGACGATCCAGTATCCAAGACGATCCAGTATCCAAGACGATCCAGTATCCAAGACGATCCAGTATCCACGAGGATCCAGTATCCACCACGATCCAGTATCCACGAGGATCCAGTATCCACGAGGATCCAGTATCCACGAGGATCCAGTATCCACCACGATCCAGTATCCAAGACGATCCAGTATCCAAGACGATCCAGTATCCAAGACGATCCAGTATCCACCACGATCCAGTATCCAAGACGATCCAGTATCCAAGACAATCCAGTATCCAAGACGATCCAGTATCCACCACGATCCAGTATCCACGACGATCCAGTATCCACGAGGATCCAGTATCCACGACGATCCAGTATCCAAGACGATCCAGTTTCCACGACGATCCAGTATCCAAGACGATCCAGTTTCCACGACGATCCAGTATCCACGAGGATCCAGTATCCACGACGATCCAGTATCCAAGACGATCCAGTATCCAAGACGATCCAGTATCCACGACGATCCAGTATCCACGACGATCCAGTATCCAAGACGATCCAGTATCCAAGACGATCCAGTATCCACGACGATCCAGTATCCAAGACGATCCAGTTTCCACGAGGATCCAGTATCCACGAGGATCCAGTATCCAAGACGATCCAGTATCCACGACGATCCAGTATCCAAGACGATCCAGTATCCACGAGGATCCAGTATCCACGAGGATCCAGTATCCACGAGGATCCAGTATCCAAGACGATCCAGTATCCACGAGGATCCAGTATCCACGAGGATCCAGTATCCACGACGATCCAGTATCCACGACGATCCAGTATCCACGACGATCCAGTATCCACGACGATCCAGTATCCACGACGATCTAGTATCCACGAGGATCCAGTATCCACGACGATCTAGTATCCACGAGGATCCAGTATCCACGACGATCTAGTATCCACGAGGATCCAGTATCCACGACGATGGGACTGCACAGTGTGAAGGAGCTGGTGAGATCTGAACTGCATCTGAAGTGGATGCACATTGTTGTCATGCTCTTTAGGACACATGTTTAGTCCTGACTAGCTTGAGCTTGAGCTCTTGTTTACACTTTGGATTGTTTTGTCTGACATTCATTATCATTAAGTACATATAACATTTAAATTTGATTTTGATCCTGGTGAAATCTGTTTCTTTGAGCCGTGGCAGCTGAGATCAAACTCGATCAGTTCTGCAAGAGGCTCCTCAGAATTCATGACTTACTGTAAAAGTGTTAAAGGCTAAACCATGTTGAGATTTGTGCTAAATTAAAGTACATTTAAGATTTAGTTCTGTTATTCTCATCAGGTACTGTATAGTACTTTAACTGTGATGTGTTTCAGTTTCTAGCTGTATAGCGTTATACTATAATAATATATATAGTAATACTTCAAAGACAAACATTTTGGGTAAAAATGTATATTATTAGCCATTTAAAATGTGTAATTTCAGTTCCACCAAAGAAGAAACTTATTGCTTACATTAGTAATTATGAGGGACTGAAATCATAAAAAATATGAATATTTGGTGAGCAGTAGTCTGGGAATAGCAAACATTCCAGTGTAAAACAGATTCAATAGTGAAGAGTGAGAGTTTCAATTTAAGAGCTTTCAATTATATCCTTCCAATTTAATCTCAACATTTTTAACATATTAATAGATTTAATAAGACCAACTTAATTTAACATTTATTTTAGCTTCATAATAAACTTGTTAGTGCCAGTGAATGGCGTTGCTGGCAGGATCCTAAAGCTAGATTAAGCTTTATTGCCTTTGGAGACTCGTTAAACGGGACTTTGTTGGTGATTACTGCGAGTGTGAGTGAACGATACCGACAGTGATTCAGTGCTTGGACATTCAGCAGCTGTCAGAGCTGTGTTAATGTGGGAGCAGTTTGCTCCTTAGCAGAGCCCGGTGAGAGGACCAGCCCTCTGCCCGGGATGGTCTGATTCAGCAAGATGTATTCTTTATCCATGTACTGCAGTATTTACAGAGTTTGCCTGTGGAACAAAGGACAGTATATGTTTGATGTCAAAAAATGGTATTCATGAAATTTGACCTGTGGGTGATGTTACTTAGAATACTGTAGCTCGCTGAGGTCAGAGGCTCATCTGAGGCGCTTCTCTTTTCTGTTCTTACATTATCTCTACATTTTCACACTGTAAATTGGATTTGTGTTATTCAAACTTGGCCTCTTTAGTTTTGCTACAGTGCAATACTTTTTGTAAATACAATGTAAGGACACATGAACAGAAGGTGCACTAGAGCCTCAGGGTGTGAAAACATAGCACCACTGCCACCTGGTGGTGAAAAGAATACAACACAGGCCTTACTTTAGGAAATAAATTGAATACATCACATTATATGATATATGATATATATATAAAGGGTAAGATACAGAAAAAACTATACATTTCAAAAGAATCATAATATTCCACATTTACACAAACCATTTAATATATTTATACTCGTTGACCTCTTGAAACTAAAAGTGGTCGTATTGGTCAGACATATTTCAGTGATGTCATGTCCCATTGGAACGTGGTGGTCAGAGTAACTTCCGTCACTCTCTGCTGGCTCAGGTGACCGGGAAGAGGTCAGAGGGCAGGGAGGCGGAGACTTTTCCGGAGGGCGTTTACGAAGCAGCTGTAAATCAAGAGAAGCAGGATGACCTGAAGTCACATGGTCCGCTGGTGGGCGGAGCTCTGTCTGAGGAGAGTGACAGTGGAGGAGAGCAGGAGGAGGTCAGCGTGGACACGCTCAACGTAAGATCTAAAGATGTCTCTGGATGATTCATACAGCAATATTTGTGTTGGTGTGTCTATAAAGTTATATTTGAATACATCCACGTTTTTTAGTCTTATTAATGATATTATTAGCAATATTAAAGGAGACGTGTAATGCCAAATTTACTTTTTCACTCTTTTAACCCTGTTCTAACAATGTTCCTCATCAAAAACACCCCTGAAGTAGAAAGTCCTCTCCCTCTGACGTCAAAAACGCTCTTCTGAATCTCCTTGATAACTGACGTTTTCTCCAGCTGTGACGTAGATAATCTGCTGTTTTTAAATTCAAACATTATTTCAAGGATGAATTAATTAATTTATTTTATTTTTTTCAATCATAAGATGCTCATTCAAGAGCATGTTTAAAGTAGTAACTAAAACATGAAAAAGATCTAAAACGACTTCTATTTTTATTTTTTTTAAAGTGGCAAGGTTATAAAACTTTACATTGAAAAATAATAATAATCACAATTAATTTCAGGGACGTGGGAGTGGGAATAAGGGGCAGGATAAAACAGGAATACCCCAAACATGCAGGAATCAATCTAAAATACAACTTGGAGTCTTCTTAATGAAGAGGAAAGACTATTGTAACGAGGTTAAACGCCCACTTAAGTTGATTTTGCAAACTATGTCCCCTTTAAAGTGAAGACAGCGGCGTCATGTGTCATGTAACATGCTAGTTTAGCCTTTAGCTGTTAGCTACATGCAATGGCTCCGTGACAGAGAGGAGCACAAGCTCAAGTGCCATGTGACCACTCAGACCAATCACAGCGAGAGTTGCTAGAGTGGGTCACAGTGAGCCGAAGATGAAGATTAAAAAGTAGTTTTATTACTTTTACCCCAAGGACATGAAATTGAAAAACTTAAAGAAAACCAACAAAGTAAATGATCGGAATAAAACAACCTGACCTCAGTACAATGTGCTCTCTGCACCGTCCCTGCAGCACCAATGGACCGGCCCCTAGGCACTAGGGCCGACTGGCCACGAGGGCCGACTGGCCACGAGGGCCGACTGGCCACTAGTCGACTGGCGACGGGTTTAAGCTATAATACTCCAGGTCCACGGGCGCAGTGGGCGTAACCTTCTGTGTCTCTGTCCCGTCAGACTGACAAAACTGGCCGGCTCATACTGGAGACCGTGGATGACCTGTTCAACATTCTGCAGTTGAGGAAGAGGAGGAGAGAGAGGAAGGCCCCCAAGAAGCGACCACAGCCGGCCCCCGAAGCTCTGGTCAAAACTCTTACTATTCAGACACAATGTGGTGTCATTCAGTGTGTGGCTTTTTGCATGTCTGTGCCGGACATCGCTCTGTACGTGTACGTGTACGTGTACGTGTACGTGTACTTGTACTTGTACTTGTACTTGTACTTGTACACGGTCTCCACGTGTACTTGATGTGACCGGGGCACACGAGCCTGCAAGTTATTTGTTTGTAGTGTTGGTGCTTTCATGTCATCTCTACACAGAATAATACAATCATGCAATAAGATAATTCAGCATTTATTTTCCTACAAAGCGAAAATTCCATTTTTGCAAAGCACAACAAACTCATGTATTCATGAAGCATGATCCGTGCACCAGCATCAAGACAAATGTAATACATGTAAATGTAGAATGTAATAATTGATCATCATTCAAGTCAATAAAAGCTAAACAAACCAAAGAGATCAATGAATTCAAGCATTTATATTATTATATATTATATATATTATTTATAATTTCATATCAGTGATGAGGTGAACACTAATGTTCTGGAGCAGATTTAAAAGCAGATCCTAATGTGTGTGTTGTGTCCTGCAGCCGGCCTGTGTGGATGAGCTCATGTTTCTGACCGCAGCCCTGGACAACAAGCTGCCTGTGGTGGACAAGTTCCTCTGTGATGGAGGAGACCCCAACGTCACGGACAATGTGAGTTTACACTTTGTACCACACGTTTCTGGAGACTCACGTCACTGATTCTCGAGGATGAAATCGTTCACACACAATTAACAAAACAGTATTATTCCATTATAAGCACACAAATATGAAATGCTAAAATATTGAATTTGACTTCATATGTTTAGGGAAAAGTGTGAACTCTTTTGAACGATTACATAGTTTAATAAGTGTCAGCCACTAGAGGGTGCCAAAGCACAGTACGTTTCATAGTGCAACTTTAATTTGTCATTTTCATTTGTATTGTTTTAAGGTAATATACAATGATGAACAGTTTATGAAAAATCTTTGTCACATTTGGTTTCTCTCTTAGTTCCAAAGAAGCGCTCTGCACAAAGCCTCCTTCAAAGGTCACACAGAGGTCATGAAGAGGCTGCTGGACGCGGGGGCCGCCCTGGAGAGGACGGACAAGGTACCACTGTCTGCCTACGCAAAGCAGCCATGTTTCTTTATAGTTTACGACCCATTGTGGCCACAAGTCGGCGGCAAATATAAGTGAATGCATTGGAAGTGCTTGACTGAAGCAGGAAGCGTTTGGCACTGTAATGTTTGACATACAAACTTAAAGCTCCGCTGTATGAAATATCAGTCCATAAACAGACTCTTGTCCTCTGACCATGTGACTGTGTTTGTGGGCTCAGCTGGAGGCCACGGCGGTGCACTGGGCCTGCAGAGGAGGCAGCCTGCCCGCTCTGCAGCTCCTCCTGGACCAGGGAGCCAAGTTCACCTGCAGAGACACGGTACCACCTCACTGTACACGCCCATTTACGGCCTTTATGGAACAATCATCTCAGTGTTGTTGTTACTTTAAACTAGTCAGGAAGATTCTAGATGTATATGTATTTACTTTTGTCGGGGACTGGTGTAATCCCTCCAGAAGTGGGCCATGGTAGAAGGTTCTGGCCGTAGGCTTCATCAAGCAGGACAGTGCAGAGTGAAATGGGGATGAGAGAGAAGGAATGGCAGCAAACTGTAGAACGCCAGATTCAAACTCACGGTGCTGCAGGAAGTCATTTTCAATCTGAAGGTACTGTTATGTGAAGCTAGAATTGATGTTGCCACTAGATAATCCTATCCAAAGGGAGGCTGGAGCTTCTTCCTCCTCATGGTTGTTCCTGTGGCGTCCGTTTGCCTCACAAAGAGGGCTGAAGGTCATTTAAACTTATGTCCTTAACAACTGCTCCTGAAAATAACTTCCAGGCAGAAGTCGCCCGTGTCCCGATGCTGTAGTAAAGGTTCAGTTTAGAGTTAGAGGGGTTAAATGCTGTTTGTCTCTAACAATGTAGGTGTTCTATGAAAGGTTGAGATGAAAGAACATTCATTTAGCAGCAGAACCAAGGAACTTTTGCAATGGAGCGCCCCCTGCAGCTCCTGTCGATGGAGCGCCCCCTGCAGCTCCTGTCGATGCAGCACCCCCTGCAGCTCCTGTCGATGGAGCGCCCCCTGCAGCTCCTGTCGATGGAGCGCCCCCTGCAGCTCCTGTCGATGCAGCACCCCCTGCAGCTCCTGTCGATGGAGCGCCCCCTGCAGCTCCTGTCAGAGAACAGATTTCTGCTTTAAGAGAGATTCTCACTTGAGATATTTTGATGATGATCCACTTTTCATGACTTCACATGTATAATGCACATTATCCATGTATGTCACAGAATGTTTTCTCGATGTGTGCAGCTGCAGAGCACGCCTCTGCACGTGGCGGTCAGGACCGGACACAGCGAGTGTGCCGAGCATCTCATCCACTGTGGGGCCGACGTCAACGCCAGAGACAGGGTCAGAACCACCTCAATTCAGAATATGACATTGAATTTGAGCTGTTTGGGCAGATTAAGCTTACTTGATAGAGTCTCTGACATGTTTCTTCTGTTTAAATATGTCACTTCTCATATCAAGCTTAATTATTTGCCAATGTTATTAGAAAAGTGCCTTTGAAATGCTAAATATTGTCGACTCCATTGGCATTTTTGTTCTTCTTTCAGGCTTGTTTATTTTTGACCTGGGTCATATATTCTTAAATAAACCAACATTTGTCCAACTACTTAAATCAAGATACATGTTCTGACTTGAGGTTGTTGTTGGCTGACCCGACCTGTGTGACTCTGCACAGGACGGAGACACGCCCATGCACGACGCTGTGAGGATCAACAGGTTCAAACTGATCAAGCTGCTCATGATGTACGGAGCCAGCCTGAACACCAAAAATAGTGTAAGTGTTCAAATACTCATGCTATTGGTTCATTCCTGCCGGACACGTGTCCAGTGCCACCAGCCGCCATCTTGGTTCAGTTCTCTGATACAAACGAAAGTAAAGTCCAAAGAAAATCTGCATAAACTGCTCAAACATCTGAAAAGTCATACTCTTTACTGTCAGCTGTGATCCTATCATTAATACAACAACAAATGACATCGTACAAAAGTACTAATTGTACCATCCGCACCTCCTCCATCACCTCCTCCATCACCGTGTGGTACGCTGGAGCCACAGCCAGGGACAAACAGAGACTACAGCGCCCTCTGCTGAGAAGGCTGAGGCTTCGGTTCATCTGGACCAGAAGCTCCCGCCACAAGAACAGTTTCTTTCCCTCTGTCGTTGAACACTTCTTAAACACTGTCACTTTAACTATATTTGAATCACTCACTGCACTGTTCACTTTCTGCACTACATCTGTAACTTCAACTGTAAATACGATAAACCTCACGAGGATGTTCTGAGAAGGATACATACTCTTGGCCTGCAAGGAAAGCTCTGTGTGGGAGAAAAACGAGCTGCTCTTTCAGCCACTTACATCAGGTCAACAATGTCCGTTAAGACTCAGTTCTGACTTGAATTATAAGTGTGATAAAGCTGAGTTTGTCACAGTGTTTTGTCCAGATGGAAACTAATCAGAGACCAATCAGAGCACTCGTTTGACAAAGACATCCGCCGCTGCATCCACATGTAGGATCTTCTGCTGTGGGACAGAACTGTGTCCTTGGAGGGCCGATGATGCTCTTCAGATTAAACACACACTGGTGTCAGCTCAAAAGTCATTCACAGCCGTATTTCTGTTTCTTTGTTCAAGTACATTGCAAAATATATTGTAGAAACATGGAAAAGAACATATAATAAAACATTACTTTCCCTATAAATATGAACAGTACAAAAGTTTATTAAACTCTTGTGCTGGGTAAGCCCTATGTGTGTGTAGTTTACATCAGTTATACTTTGCTTTGGAGGAAGTTACCTTTTCCTGTGCCCTGCAGGACGGAAAAACTCCCCTGGAGACGCTTTACTCGTGGCAGAACGGAGCCAAGAACCTCTTATGCAACGAGGAGAAACCCGCCTGGTGAGACCTGAACCAGGACCTGAGCCGGAGGAGCCTGTGTGGGCCTGTGGGGGCCTGTGGGGGCCCTAAACCCTAAACCACGTCTTTCCGTTCTGTTGTGCTCACGAGGGCCCCTCGTTTGGATAACTGACTTTAACATTTTAACAAGACCATTCTTTTGTTTTTTATAGGTTACTGAAAGAGAAACGAGGCAAAACGGTTTCAACAAAAGTGATTGATCTGTAGATTCTTTGACGATTTGTGAACAAATACATTCTAAATTCCAGAATGTAGGCGACTGGAGGCAGACGTGGAACATACTGTGATTTCAAATAGAGAAACAGCGATTAAACTCTACATTTTATAACACTGTAATGCAGAGGAAACACTCAGATACATGTGAGCCTGCTTCAAACACATTTACTCTTACTTTATGTTACTTATTTATTTAAGAAGAAATGATGATGCTAGAAATGATGCTAGAAATCCAGATTGTTTGACTGGACACATCCTACAGGACTGTTGACCCCATGAACGTGTGAACATGAAGGATCTGCAGTGTCAGGGCCTTTTCCTCTATTACAACTCCAAACACCAGTTTAAAAGGACACATATTACACAAAATAGACTTTTAACCATGTTATAAGATCATTCTCTCATCCAAAATGTAGTTGGAATTGCATTTAGCTTCATTCATGTGTTTGATTGATCCTGTTTGGAAAGTCCTCTCCCTCTGAGCCTCAGAAAACAGGTTTTTAAGGCCATAAATCATCTCTGTGGCTACATTAGCGTGTCAGGACAAGCTAGCTTTAGTTATCTCACATATGTAATTCCCTCTGCTGTCAGTAGATGGAGCTTGTGTGTCGTGTGTGCTTTTTCTTAACTTCTAAAACATTAGACGCCATAAGATACTCAAGAGCATGTTTGAAGGTCAATAACAAAACAAATGTATTATATGTGTCCTTTAATCATTTAATGGAAAGAAAACATAAAGAGTTAAATCAATATTTAGATGTTGTACAATGCATAAGGAAGTAGAACAGTTAAAGGATGAATTCTCTGTATTTGCTGAAATCTTATCCCAAAAAGGACCAGAACAGACTCATTTAATGTTCACAGTTTATGACGTTAGAAAACCACAGATTCATCTTAAGTTCTGGCACATGTTGCTAGACAATAATCATTGTTTTATTTATTTCTTTGAAGCTGAGTTTAGACTGCGATGTTGCTTTCCACATGTCAGATGCTCACACAAGTGGATTCAGAGTGTTTTTTTCGTGGATTATAATTTATTTTGTAATAATTGAATCAAAGCTGTTTTGAGGGATATGCAGTGTGTTTTATTACAAGTGCATTTGATTGGATTGGTTTTAACTGTATTGGTCTCATGTGCATGGAAATGAAAGAAAGGCAGAGCATGTTATTTTTAGATCGAACGTATCTCTTAAAACTAAAACTTAAATGTAAGTTTATAGGAGGTGGAGATAGATTCATTGTTTTATTTTTATTTATTTTCAAAACTTTCGGGAAAATAAGATGTATTTTACAGAAAGTATCAGAGAGTCACTCAAGAGTCGATTCAAAATAAAATGATCCATTTGTTTTCCACATTGGAGTTGCTATGGATATGGAGTTATTCATAGAGGATGATATGAAACTGGCAAATAAACAGTGGCAACATGTGTGAAAATGAAATCACTTGATATTCCAGACACTGAGAATAGAAGTCACAGAAAAATGGTGTAGATTTCATGTTAAGAACCTTCTCCAGTCCAAACGAACTGTCCTCAGAGTTCAGGAGTGACCAAAGGTTCAAACAAAGTCATTTAAGTCACAAGTGTTTCTGTTTTTAGGGCCTCAGCCTCTGATTATAATCTGTCATCTAATCGTAAAGCAGCGATAAAAAGAGAAGAAGCTGATGATTTGTTGGTTTAGAGCATGTTTAAATTGGTTGAGACTTCAGTGGAATATTTCTACTTGTATTGTTTAGTGATTATAGTAATACATTAATTGTTTAAATAAATAACATTTAAACCAGTTTTCATGACTCGTCATTTTCACATGTTACATTATATTTTTAGTACAATACATTTCTAAAAAACTGAATTAACTTGCATTAAAACAATAAATCAACACACTGAGGATGGCAAAATGTTACAGCAAAAAAAATAAAGACAAAACAAAAAAAGTACTTGGCCAGTTCCCTCAAAACTGTAATGAGTTATAGTAATAGTAATAGTATAGTTACCCGTTACTTCTCCCCAAAAGTAATTGAGTTAGTAACTGAATGGTTGACTGGTAAAAACAGGAGCGTGAGGTGACTTTTATGGATGGGCAAACGGACGTGGGGTGTTCATCAAAATTGTGGAAAACATTTACACAAAAGTGAGAAAAAAAAAATACGGGTGAGTTGAGTCTCACGAGAAGGGCCACACCTGTCCTGCTGAGGTAAACTCCCACACCTGTCCTGCCGAGGTAAACTCCCACACTTGTCCTGCTGAGGTAAACTCCCACACCTGTCCTGCCGAGGTAAACTCCCACACCTGTCCTGCTGAGGTAAACTCCCACACCTGTCCTGCTGAGGTAAACTCCCACACCTGTCCTGCCGAGGTAAACTCCCACACCTGTCCTGCTGAGGTAAACTCCCACACCTGTCCTGCTGAGGTAAACTCCCACACCTGTCCTGCAGAGGTAAACTCCCACACCTGTCCTGCCGAGGTAAACTCCCACACCTGTCCTGCCGAGGTAAACTCCCACACCTGTCCTGCTGAGGTAAACTCCCACACCTGTCCTGCTGAGGTAAACTCCCACACCTGTCCTGCTGAGGTAAACTCCCACACCTGTCCTGCTGAGGTAAACTCCCACACCTGTCCTGCCGAGGTAAACTCCCACACTTGTCCTGCTGAGGTAAACTCCCACACCTGTCCTGCCGAGGTAAACTCCCACACCTGTCCTGCTGAGGTAAACTCCCACACTTGTCCTGCCGAGGTAAACTCCCACACCTGTCCTGCCGAGGTAAACTCCCACACCTGTCCTGCCGAGGTAAACTCCCACACTTGTCCTGCCGAGGTAAACTCCCACACTTGTCCTGCTGAGGTAAACTCCCACACCTGTCCTGCCGAGGTAAACTCCCACACCTGTCCTGCCGAGGTAAACTCCCACACTTGTCCTGCTGAGGTAAACTCCCACACCTGTCCTGCCGAGGTAAACTCCCACACCTGTCCTGCTGAGGTAAACTCCCACACTTGTCCTGCCGAGGTAAACTCCCACACCTGTCCTGCCGAGGTAAACTCCCACACCTGTCCTGCTGAGGTAAACTCCCACACCTGTCCTGCTGAGGTAAACTCCCACACCTGTCCTGCCGAGGTAAACTCCCACACCTGTCCTGCCGAGGTAAACTCCCACACCTGTCAAAACAACTGACTGGAGTCAATAACCTCACTTCACTGATCAATTACACAAACTAGAGCTCTAAGTTACTAAATGACTGGCCGTGTTTCTAACTAACGTCTAATCATTAGAAATGTGAACAGAGCCTGAGCTACAAACAAAGACTTGTCTCTAAAAGTCAGTTTGTTGGAACTTGCTGCTGTTGCTTCTCTTCTCCTCTGCACATGCTCAGTGAGGTACAAGCTTTCTTCAGGTGGTTAGAGTTTGTCCTCAGAGCACATGTGCAGAGCTCTAACACAAGCTGTTTCTCACTCTGGTTCTAAAAGCTCATGTCAGAGGGCGGAGCATGAACGGGCCTCTGAACACGCCCACAGACTGAGCAGCTGCAGGAGAAGAAGAACCAAGCTTCCTGCAGTACTGCTCAGCGGCCTGCAGAGGCCACTCAGCCAAACTTCAGCAGCAGCAGTGAGAGGAACAATATTTCGAAACAATTTAAATATAGTTGTGACACTTCGTAATTGTAGATTTTATTGGCCAATCACTGCTTGCCTTGTTTGCCCTGACCACAAAACACTGGGTGAAAGTAACTAGTTATCAGGTAACCCCCGAAAAACTGCCTGAACAGACTCTCCCGTCTGAGACACTGTGCAGAAGAACTGACCCCCGTCTTCACAGACGTTTGTAACACCTCCTGGAGTCATGCCATGTCCCAGCTTCAAGTCGTCCATCATTGTCCCTGTTCCCAAGAAGCCCCGGACCACTGGACTTAATGACTACAGACCTGTGACATTGACGTCTGTCATGAAGTTATTTGAGCGCCTGGTCCTCCCCCACCTCAAGTCCTCCACCATCCTCCTGCTCTGCTGCAGGACAAGCTCTCCCAGCTCAACGTACCTGACTCTCCCTGCAGGGGGAGCGCTGACTCCACCGCAGCAGTAACAACCTGGAGTTCAACGCCCAGAAGACAGTGGAGATGATCGTGGACTTCAGGAGTCACACATTATTATTCGTGGTTTTATGAATCTGAATCTTTTTCTACACTATGAAAGTGCAGTGAAACATACAAAAAAGATTATTTCTGCCATTGTCTCTTAAATACATGGCTGCGTCTGAATGTCCACACTATTTCGTACAGAGGGCACTATTTAGGGCTCATGCCGAATGTCCAGCAGGGGAAAAACAAGTGCACTCAAAATTTCCAATAATGCACCTTGAAACGCAGTGTGGGGGGGGGGGGGGGTGAGCACAACAGAACGGAAAGACGAAACCCACGTTCAGGTTCAAGTCCGGATTCGAATCCAGAGGTTTAGGTTCAGGTCCGGACCTAATGAGTCCGGACCTAAACACATGCCATATTTGTATAATGTTATAACAGCATAACACAAGACACTTGGCTAAATTAAGTTGAAGACACATGAACAAGGACGACTATCAAACACAAGGCTTAACTGCAGACTGAAATAAACTCAATTTATCTGGTTTATTCACTGTTTATTAACAGAAGTTACAACTTACAAATCACGAGCTACGAGCTACGAGCTAACACACGTTCATGTGTTTTACTAGAGGAACAACTTCTGAACAAGAGCATGTTGAGTATTGGGGCAGCTGTTTCAGCTGATACTATGTGTGTAAGTGTGTTACTGGTTTGACTGGGCTGTTCCCACACCTGAAGTTTAATGCTTTAGATACATTTACTCTCAAATTTAGCAGATCCATTGGCATCAAAGTCATGTAAAAACCTTCAAAAACTAGCATAACAGTCAACTAGAACCACTATAAATCAATCAACTTAGCAGTATCAAAAATAAAATATGAAAATATTTTACACAATACATCATATTAACAGCATTAAACACAAGACCATATTTAACAACTGTAGAATACAAATACTATTACAAAATATAAGCTCCAATGAATGAATCCAGCAATTAAACATTACTTTGACTTAGTATTTACTTAGATGTATAAATATGTATATTGCACATTAACCCACCTAAATAAATGCTACATCACAACATAACAGTTATTTTATTCATATTGTAGCGTCTCTAGTCTCTAGTGCGCGTGGTCTCTGGGGCGGAGCTAAGTGGTTTTTGATGTTCCTGTTCCATCACCATGGTTACGGCCAACAGTAACCAACTCTGTTCAAGAAATAAAGTGACAACTTGTGAGCACTAAACCAGCATCACTGACCTGAGCGAGAAGTTACAATATTTACACCCAAACCAAAGCACAACCCGCTCCTTTAACGTCTTAAACTAACTCACGGAGCGGCACAAGCGGCGACGCACCCGGCGGCTTCAAACGATTCAAATTAAGCCAGCGATCTTCCCGAAGGTTCGGTCTCTCGCGTCTTTAAACTCATTGCGCCGGCTTCAACTTCTGCCGCGCGGAAGACGCGTGCGTCGCTGATGCTCCGGGCCATTGACAGCGATGTCAGAGTTTACGTCTTTTCTAGCGCGAATTTCGCGATCCATGGAAGGTTTAGGATGGTTTAGATTCTAGAATGTAAAGGATATAGAATGTGAGTGGAAGATTTTGAATGAGTCCAGAACCGCATCACCGGGGTTTCGGTTTTTTTGGACCTGAACTGAAACGTTTTTACAAGTCCGGATCCGGTCCGTCGTCACGGTACACATCCCTACGCGTGCCTGTGGTTATGACTCGGTCTTGTAGCCACCCCCCGTCAGTTTGGAGATTCGTGGAAAGGAGATAGTCTGCAATGTAGCTAAACACTGCGGGAATCAATCAAAAAAACACTCTGGGTACATATATGAAGCACAAATAGCAATGTAAGAAGGTTAAAAGCTCTGAAAAGTCGATTTTGCATGTTATGGGACCTTTAAATAAAGTTAAATGAACCGTTAAACTGCAAAGTTGCTAGTGTTAGCTGCTTACCTTAGCTTGATATCACATTACAGGCATCACAAGCATTAGTCCATAAATATGTGCGTGTCAAGACGGATTTTAACAATATTTATTACAGAAACTCAGACGCCAGAGTCACGTGAGGAGAAACTAGTGAGCTGAGTGTCCGAATGGCTTCTGTGATTGAGTGGACTGTGTAGTTTGTTAAATAGTGCAGGACTATGAAGTGAATGAGGGGTCAGGGGACGAGTGTGGACATTTGGACACAAGGTACTTACTGCAATGTCACAACTTTGGCCAGGCTCTAGTTGTTTCTCCATTGGTCAATCCCCTTCAGTGCCACTCCAGCCAATCAGAGAGCAGACTCTGCCACCCTCTCCTGCTCTGCACTAATTACTCATCACATTCACTTGCCCCGCCCATGGGCCTGCCCCGCCTCAGTATATGTATTTCCCTCTGTTCCCTACCAGATTGTCTCGTGTGTTACCGTAGCTCCCAGCACCTGTCATCTGTCACCTGATCCTGATCCTGATCCTGATCCTGATCCTGCCTGTTTCTGTTTTGACGCTAGTGATGGCCAAATGAAGCCCCATGAACCATTTGAGGCTTTAGCCAATTGTATCGATACACGAGTCGATGCCTTGCAAGGTGTTTCATTTGCTCAACTGTGCCATCTTGTGGTCAAAAAAATGTAATGCATGTAAGATAGTACAGAACACATTTTATTGAGAAAATAACACAAAATATGAATGATCTTCCCTTTAATTTGCATTTATCCCATTTATTAACAACAGAAGACACTACTATAATAAGACCAGTTCAGACCTCGAACTCATATTCTGCTTTATTTAAATTGAGAAATTTTAACGTTAAACCATATCCAAACCAAACAAATGATTAATTTTAATCAGGCACTGCCACGGAGTATGAGGTCATTCATTTGCGCTTGTTCTCCTCCTTCAGACGGTGCTTCAGATAATCCTGATGGTACTTTAATTTAAAGTCTGTATCTGAACTTGACTCATTGATCACTGTTGTAGAATGAGTGTCTACTATGTAAAAACCCCTAGAATAGGAGGGGATCATTACACATTGATATAATTGGAGCGCGTGAGTAAAGCAACGCGCTAAATGAAGCCATGACGTCATCTCCACAAAACGGGACTTCTTGGTCACATGACTCGAGTTACTCTTAAGTTGGATGTAATAAATACCTTGATGAACATTTATTCTAGAATGTAATATTCAGCCTTTCAGATATAAAATAATAAAGAAGTATTTCCTATTTGAATCATCTTGTGTAAATGTAAAGAAGCATTAGGAATGTAAACACCTTCTTAGTTATTAATGTACAGATACTTTATGTTTTACACAAGGAGCTTGTGCTGTTATCTTAGCTGCTGATTATATCTATAATCAGCAGCTAATGTATAGCTGTGTTTATGGTTTATAGTGTATCCAGAAACATTCCATTTATATGTGATTTTATAATGTATGTACAAAAGTGGTGGTGAGGGGACATGGTGCTTGTGGGGGACACGGTGGGACACATGGTGGGACTGGGCTATTCATTTTTATTTAAAAACAAGATTTTTTCTACTGTGCTCGGCTTGAGACGACTTCTTTTCTTACTTACAACTTCACCAGCCTTGGAAAAAACCCTCTCACAGGTACCGAGGAGGCTGGAATGCACAAAAACCAGTGTGCCATCTCATAAAGATTCGGATATAAGTGTTTTTGGGTTTTCCAGTAGAGGAGTGGATCTTCAGTTCGGCTTATGTTCATTTCAGAGAGGCATCTGTCGACCTCTATGATGGCATCTGCAGAGGCACTAGAGCCGCGCCTCCTCTGGTCGACTGTGGAGTCCAACAGGGACCATAATTCACCTAAAAGATTGAAATGCAAATTAGAAATCAATTGGCAAAGCCTTTTAGAATAAAAACAAAGGGAAAAAAACGTGTGTAAAATGTATACTGCAAACAGGGGCTTCGGGTGGATCTGGTGGTCCTGCTGGTTGGGCTGTTTTACTGCCTATTAGGCACGCACATTCAGATTTGAGTCGTTTTGTGGCTTCTTTGGCCTTGTTTGGGCTGATGAAGCCTAAGGTTTTAAATCGTGGGTCCAATAATGTGGACAGAGTTACATTTTGAGTAACAGTTTCTCTCAAACGCTGCATCAAATTGTCTGAGGGCTGCTGTGCTGCACCATTCTGCAAATGTGAGGAGCGTGTTGATACAGAATGGTGCAGCATCTTCATTAGAGGAATCACCTTAGAGATGGACACTCTTTTTTCCACAATATTGCACATGCAATCATGTTTGCTGCTGCATCAGTTACTATACATTTGACTTTGTTGTTGATCTGCCATTCATTTATTTGTTTGGACATCGCTTGGGCCAGATTGTCTGCAGTGTGACTCCCGGGACATTGTTCCACTCTGAGCAACACTGTGCCCAGGTTGTCCTCCTCATCTATGAAGTGGCATGTGATGGCGAGGTCGGCCTCCATGTTGAGTGAGGTCCACATGTTGAGTGAGGTCCAAATGTTGAGTGAGGTCCACATGTGGAGTGAGGTCCACATGTTGAGTGAGGTCCAAATGTTGAGTGAGGTCCACATGTGGAGTGAGGTCCACATGTGGAGTGAGGTCCGCATGTGGAGTGAGGTCCACATGTGGAGTGAGGTCCAAATGTTGAGTGAGGTCCACATGTGGAGTGAGGTCCACATGTGGAGTGAGGTCCGCATGTGGAGTGAGGTCCACATGTGGAGTGAGGTCCACTTGTTGAGTGAGGTCCACATGTGGAGTGAGGTCCACATGTTGAGTGAGGTCCACATGTTGATTGAGGTCCACATGTGGAGTGAGGTCCACATGTGGAGTGAGGTCCACATGTTGAGTGAGGTCCACTTGTTGAGTGAGGTCCACATGTTGAGTGAGGTCCACATGTGGAGTCAGGTCCACATGTTGAGTGAGGTCCACATGTTGATTGAGGTCCACATGTGGAGTGAGGTCCACATGTGGAGTGAGGTCCACATGTGGAGTGAGGTCCACATGTGGAGTGAGGTCCACATGTTGAGTGAGGTCCACATGTTGAGTGAGGTCCACATGTGGATTGAGGTCCACATGTGGAGTGAGGTCCACATGTTGATTGAGGTCCACATGTTGAGTGAGGTCCACATGTGGAGTGAGGTCCACATGTGGAGTGAGGTCCACATGTGGAGTGAAGTCCACATGTTGAGTGAGGTCCACATGTGGAGTGAGGTCCACATGTGGAGTGAGGTCCACATGTTGAGTGAGGTCCACATGTTGAGTGAGGTCCACATGTTGAGTGAGGTCCACATGTTGAGTGAGGTCCACTTGTTGAGTGAGGTCCACATGTTGAGTGAGGTCCAAATGTTGAGTGAGGTCCACATGTTGATTGAGGTCCACATGTTGAGTGAAGTCCACATGTTGAGTGAGGTCCACATGTGGAGTGAGGTCCACATGTTGAGTGAGGTCCACATGTGGAGTGAGGTCCACATGTTGAGTGAGGTCCACATGTGGAGTGAGGTCCACATGTGGAGTGAGGTCCACATGTTGAGTGAGGTCCACATGTGGAGTGAGGTCCACATGTTGATTGAGGTCCACATGTGGAGTGAGGTCCACATGTGGAGTGAAGTCCACATGTTGAGTGAGGTCCACATGTTGAGTGAGGTCCACATGTGGAGTGAGGTC